>NC_084893.1:28546486-28846486 GCF_958979055.1 Alnus glutinosa
GATTTTTTACTATTCTTTAATGTAACAGTGACAGAGACTTGCAGGTACTGGTCAAATCCCAGATGAAATTCGGAACTATGCTTCTCTTGTGCAATGACTGTACAATCCACATTTTTCATCGATCAATTCTTTTATGCCCCTTTTGTTTAGGGTTGGCAATTTTTGACACGACCCGCGAACCCGACACGAAAAAACCGGGTTTGGGTTTGTTATAATCGGGTTGACCCGATTATAATCGTGTTTGGCGGGTCAACCCGATTGCACGGGTTGACCCGATAACACGATTACCCGCCAACACGATTATAACCCGATTAAAAAAAAAAAATTGAAGGTAAAAAAAAAAAATTGAAGGTTGAAACATGTGAAAACAGTAAAATTGATGCCGTGTCGGGTCGGGTCGTATCGGGTAAACGGGTGACACGTATTTTAGTCGGGTTTGTCGGGTCGTGTTCGGGTCACGTGTCACAACCCGATTAATAATCGGGTCGGGTTCGGGTTGACACGTTTATATAATCGGGTCAATCGGGTTGACCCGAACCCGACCCGTGAACCCGAATTGCCAACTCTACTTTTGTTGTATCTGCGTCAATTTGAGAGTGTTCTAATCTCAAATAAATTGAAAAATTCAACATATATTGAAAATCAGTTATCCGGTTAATAACAGGTTTAAAATAATCGGATAATCGGCGGTTGGTAAAAATTGCAACCGGCCTATCGGTTATGGTTGCGGTTACAAGTAAATAACCGCTACCGCAACCGGTTGTACATCCCTATCTACTAAGACTTGAATAATAAAGTTCAACGTATGATCCTTAATAATAATATCATCTCATCCTCTTTCTATTAACAACGTATGATTATGTTACAATCCTCTACTACCGTCAATTTGAGAGTGTTCTAATCTCAAATAGATTGAAAAATTCAACATATATTGAAAATCAGTTATCCGGTTAATAACGGTTTAAAATAATCGGATAATCGGCGGTTGGTAAAAACTGCAACCAGCCTATCGGTTATGGTTGCGGTTACAAGTAAATAACCGCTATCGCAACCGGTTGTGCATCCCTATCTGCTAAAACTTGAATAATAAAGTTCAACGTATGATCCTTAATAATAATATCCTCTCATCCTCTTTCTATTAACAACGTATGATTATGTTACAATCCTCTACTACTTAAGACTAGAAGTCCGATATTCATGGAGGCGTATGACCAAAATACAAGTATTCTAGCAGTTCTACATTGCAGTTATGCTTGTGTTACAGCTGATCAAACAGTACCAAGATGTAATTTAGGGCTGTCGATTTTTTATTGACCCGCGAATCTGACATGAAATTAATGATTGATGATTGAGGGGTATGACCCATTTAATTAAATAGGTTGAGTTAGAGTTGACTTATACAGTCTTATGCTTATGTCTCGACATAAACCGAAATCGACACGTAACATTTAGGGCTAACAATTTTTTGACAGGACCTGCAAACCCGACATAAAATTAGCAAGTTAAGGTTAAAAGGTTTGACTCATTTGATTAAATGGGTCGGGTTATGGTTGATTTATATAATTTTATACACATGTCTCAACACGACCCAAACCCAACAGGTGAACACAAATTATCACCTCTAATGTACAAAAGAAGCAAATATATAAATAATACATTCACACTACATGCAACAACATTGGAGTTTCACATGTGATGGAAAATTCATGTCGAATAGAAACAACAAGCTTAAGTGGTTGATATGACATAAATAGACTCAAATTCATAAGCTTAAGCCGGCGGAGAAAAAAAAAAAAAAAAAAAAAATTAGCCGGAAAAGAATCGTTTCCACGACTGCCATGGCAGAAACCCACCTGCAAATAAGATAGTTTTAGGCAAAAATGCTTGTTTAATTGAAACAAAACACACTCTACAAATCAACTAAAAATAGAATCATACCACATCCGGGGCATCGAAAATAGTACTTCTTGTCTCTAAGAACAAGCCCTGAGCCTCCACATACCTCACATCTTTTCTGTGCAATCTGCCACATAACATAAAAATCAAACCAAAAAGTAATTAATAAGATCGAAAATAGAAATATATTCAAAAAATTACATCTCACAACAAATTTCCAAATTCTTTTATCATCGTAGTCTAGGCCTAACCATTATCTGCTTACAATTCTTTTGCTGAACTCTATTCCTGCCACCACAAAAGGTGTAATCCCAGCTGCACAATCATTATTTAATTAATTAATATGATTAAATTTAATTATATAATTAATATTTTAACAGTTGTCGGTACCTATAACTCCGACGACAATTTGCCAGGTGACCTCGGCTTCGGCCGGAGTTGTTGCGGCGGAAACATCATTAATCGCCGCAATAGTAGCCGTTGATTTTCGGTTTCCATTAAAAATGATGCATCTTTTTTGAGAAAGAAGATTGGCTGTAGATGCTATGGATTTGGGTTTAAAGAGGGTGTTGTTTGAAGGTGGAACAGTGAGTGGTAGTGATGAAGAAAGTGATGGAAGTAGAGCTTCCATGGCTAAAGAGTAGAGGAGGATAGGTAGCTGAGATAGAAACTGAACCGGGGGGTCTGAGAGAAACGGGGGCCTCATGGCCTGGACCGTTTAAATTGGGCCACGTCGGCTTTGTTTGGTCTGGGTTCGCGCCAAGCCACACAATGACTCGTGTGGATCACAATTAACGCATTTTTTGGTAAACAAACCAAACGTATATCTTGCGAAAAGCATTGATTTTTTATTTTATTTTATGTTTTTTCTGGGGCAAGGAAATAGCTTAGCACAATTTTATCAATTATTAATGACCACCATTAATTTTGATATTTTGGTCATGACTAGTGAGTGGATTGAGCCATATGGAATAAGTGTTCATAATTTTTTATTTTATTTTATGGGGTTTACATTTTAAAAAAAAATGTTTTATAAAAGAATACCTGCTTATTTTAAAAATCTTAAACAAATGCAGAGTTTTATTTGTGAAAAAAATAAAAAAAAAATTATGAAAACTGTTAGTTAGGGTGATCGAGTGACTCGGACAGCCACCCACCCTAATTTTTTTTCTTTTTAAATTTTTTAAATAATAAGTTAGCCCTTACTTTTTAAGAAAAAAAGTTAAACTCTTATTTTGTTAAAATATTTTTTTAAAAAAATTAAGACAAATTTATAAAAGATATTTTATGCTTTGAGTTATTTGTTAATATATTTGTCTTCATATATATATATATATATATAAAAGACATAAAAAAAAAAGTATTAACAAATATTACCGTTATAATTTTATATAACGATAACCGACTAATATTTAATTATTCATTTCTCAAAACCTTAAATAATAGATCATTTTAATTACATGTGATGATTTTTTTTGTTTATTGTATTAGGATTTTTGGATTTTTTTTTTTTGTGAAATGGGATTTTTTGGATGTTAGTTTCAAGAGAAATGTTAAAAATTTTATTTTTATTTTATAATATTAATATAGTCGTTTTAATTAATTTTTAAATTAGTCTTTATTAAAAAAAATCTAAAAATTAATTAGATTTGCCACGTCGGTATTATGGAATATGAAATAGTTGTTTGATAGCCATAGTCTAGTTAGAGAGATAAACCTCAAGAACTCATAATACTTGGATTAATCCCAAATTAGTGATTAATTACCAGCAAGCAGCAAGAACTAAGAACTAAGAAGATAAGAACAAACCTGTGAAGAAGATACTTTTCTGGTTAGGGTTTTTGGGTATATTCTTTCTCTCTCTAAAAATGGCAGCTTTTTTCTCTCTCTACCCTTTCAATACCATCCCTCATCACTCTCACTCTGCTTCTTCTTCTTCTTCTTCTTTGGGTGTCTATGGGTCGCACTTGACCGTACAGCCTCTATCAAATTTGGCCTTACAGTCCCACTCTCAGAGGTTCGTGGTGCTATCGACGCACTCGAACCATAAGATTCTCAAGCCCAACCGGAGGTCGCGGTACGGCCAGGCGCTCTCGCCATTTGATAGCGATGACGAGGAAGTTGATGATGTGGACGGAGAAGATGATGATGACGTGGCGGAGGATGATAGTTCTTCGCCCAATGTGAGCTAAGCTAACTTGCGCCGACTAGTTTTGGAATGTCTTTTATTTTTTCGTTTTGAGAGGCTAAAAAGAGAGTGCTTTGTGCGTGGTTTTGGGTTATGAATGTGAAATTTCACTTGCTGATCAAATTATTCGAAATGGGTCTAAATGCAAGTCTTTGGAAGTACTAATTTGAATTTTTATGCTAATGAAAATGGAACCAACGTGTATGTGCTTTGCATGTTAATTTCTGGCTACTGGGACTGGTTCAACTGCTAAGTTAATTAGCCAATTGGTTTGTGTTAGACTCAACTCAGAGGAGGTTGGCATATTTTGGAGCTCCTATATGAATATGCAAAAGATTTTGTGTATATTTATCTCTGTGCTTTTATTTTCTTGTTGAGGTTGGTTTGCTTGAGCTTTTATAATTATCTGTATTGATGACATGACCCCCATTTTAGCTAGTGGCTGTATTCTCAATTATGGATAAGTATTGTTGTTGTATTTCATTAGAGGATCTGACCCAAAAACTTGAACTAGTAGATGGACAGGCCTAATGTACACAGCCAACTGATTTGGAATTCGTTAGCAGCCTCTCTCACGTCTAGCCCCAACAAAAACTGAAACCAAGACAAACGGGTCTAAAAACGGGCATGTGGATTCAAGAACGAACAAACTCGGCTCTGATACCATATTATAACATTTATAGGTGGAGAGGCCAACAATTACATACATCCTGAACCATTTACACAGAGTACATGTATAAGCAGTGCTGTTGATTAGCGAGCACTCTGTGCATGCTGGTGTATTAGTGGTTGTTAAATGCATGCAGATGCATAAGTTGGTATGACATATGCTACTCTGTTTTCTTTGTTCTAACAAGTTCCAATACTACTCTGGGATGCATCTGCAGGATGACTTTGCCGAAACGGCAGACTTTGAAGTTAATGGAAAGCAATTTAAGTCCCAGAACAGACATAAAACAAGAAAAGATGATCAGAGACAACCAGAAAAAGGCTGGGGCATCAGATCATCCAAGTTTGGACGAACCCTCAAAGTTGACGAAGACCAAGTAGATGTGAGAAATGGAAAGAACATTCTAGGGACGAGTAGCTTTGGAAATTCTTATCATATTTCCAACAAAATGGAGAAAGTCAGATCCTTAGATATGAATGGCGGAGGAAAGGTGAGTTTGCATTAACATGATGAGCTGTTAACTTTCACTGTGAACTGTACTGATGAGGCAGAGGAGCATTACATATGTTTTCTTTGATTGCAGCTGATGACAAGGAAATCTATGGAGAAAAAATATCCTCAGCTATTTGAAGAAATAGATTTGGATATGAAATGGCTCCCCCTTCTTGATTACTTGAGCACGTATGGGCTTAAGGAATCACATTTTATTCAAATGTATGAGAGGCACATGCCTTCCCTTCAAATAAATGTATGTTCTGCACAAGAAAGGTTGGACTACTTGTTGAGTGTTGGGGTCAAAGAAACAGACGTGAGAAGAATACTTTTGAGGCAGCCACAGATTTTAGAGTACACAGTGGAGAAAAATTTGAAATCCCACGTTGCTTTCTTGATGGGTTTAGGTATTCCAAGTTCCAGAGTGGGGCAGATAATTGCAGCTGCTCCATCCCTGTTTTCTTATAGTGTTGAGAATTCATTGAAACCCACAGTTAGATACTTGGTTGAGGAGGTCGGCATTAAGGAAAAAGATTTAGGTAAAGTCATACAGCTTAGCCCCCAAATACTGGTTCAGCGCATTGACATATCGTGGAATACTCGTTATGTTTTTCTGTCAAAGGAATTGGGAGCATCAAGAGATAGTGTAGTTAAGATGGTGAGAAAACATCCCCAGCTCCTACATTACAGTATCGATGATGGATTGCTGCCTAGGATCAATTTCCTGAGGGGTATTGGGATGCATAATTCTGACATCTTGAAAGTCTTAACCAGCCTTACACAGGTCAATTTGCTTCCTTGTATGCATAGTTAAATTTTGCAAAAAAATAACTTCTTTTTTTTTCTGATATGAATCACTTGTGCTTATGTGCTGCAAAAAACTGTTTACTCTTTCCATGTTCATCTCCACTTTATGAGTTTACTAGTCATAAATTTCTATTTTTTCCTGCTATAAAGATTGATTCATATGTTCAATTAAATCTGCTTTTGTTGTGCAATGGATTCCATTTACATTGGTAAGCATTGACTATGCTTGCAGGTTTTATCTTTGTCACTGGAGGAGAATCTGAAGCCTAAGTACACGTACTTGATCAATGAACTTCATAATGAGGTTCATTCCTTGACAAAATATCCTATGTACTTAAGTTTATCTTTGGATCAGAGAATTCGTCCTCGCCATAGGTTCTTGGTTTCCCTAAAAAAAGCTCCAAAGGGGCCGTTTCCTCTTAGTTCACTGGTTCCAACTGACGAATGCTTTTGTCAGCAGTGGGCTGGAACCAGTTTAGATAAATATTTGGCGTTTCGGCAGACACTACTACTCAAGGAGTTTGCAAAGAAATATGGAAAGAAAGGAAAACACACTGCCCTCTAGTGTGCCTTAGGCTTATGATACAAGTAATGGAAGAGCAGTCTCTTAATTAACTTCAGCAACCAAAAACTTGTTTTGTTAAATGTTAGTGAGTTTTTTGGTTGATGCTCTGTACATTTGATCTATATAAGCTTCTAGTAAGCAAATGCTATGCCATGGTTTCATGACACGGTATAAGTGCTGTAATCTGTGGCGAAGCTGCTCTAGTTGCACACAAAGTCGATGCAACATTTTCAGCTGAAGGCCTGCTGAGGGTTATTTTCAAAGTTCTGGTGATCTAGAGGCCAAATGACATAATGGCAAGTTTGTTACCTTAAGGTAAGTTGTTAATCCTTGAACAATACAGTAAATGGAAATAGAAGTTGCATACAAGAGAATGCAGTTTACAAGGGACAGAGTGGATATATGCTGGAGTTGGATCTGCCATGGAAAGCTCCCATGTATGAAGTTTCTCACTGTAAAAGATTTATATGAATATTAGATTAAATGATTGCAACATTTTGCGTTTCTGCCTTTGTGCCATTAAATGCCCTTCAATTTTGGAGTAGGATAATACATTTTCTTTCATTAGCTGGTACCTCCCCACCCTCTCTCTTTTTTCTTTTTTCTTTTTAATTTTTTTTTTTTATTGTAAGCAGTAATTTAATATGTTATTCGATGATGCCAAACAAAATGTTTCAAGGTATGTCTTCAGATTTATCTTTTACTGCTGATGATGATCAACTTCTCTAACATCTATAAAACCCATTGTAGGTATTTATCCTCATTCCAACTCATTTATGAGAACAACGTAAGGAGCGTGTTGTACTTGGTACAAGTTCTTAAAACTTGTTGATGCTTCCATACATTTTTTAGTATCCAATACTTTTTGTACTTTTTTCACATAGGATGTGCTTTTGTTACCTGCACAACCTCGATATTGGAGTGACTATTTCACGTGATATGCAAAATATAAATTTATTTCACATTTAATGTTATGGTATCCCTGCTTTCATTGTCTGGCTGCCATTATCTGCCCCAATATATGCATGATTGCCATGGCTCATTTAGATTCACCATTCATCTGCTATCCTTTGAAAAGGTAACTTTATCCCTGCTTTCATTGTCTGGCTGCTAGTATCTGCCCCAATATATGCATGATTGCCATGGCTCATTTAGATTCACCATTCATTTGCTATCAGTTGAAAAGGGTGTCAGATGGTTCATCAATCTTAACTGGGTTAATTCCCCTTTGCTCACAAATTAACTTTCCACTTGCAGTAACTTGACGGTTTATTTGTTTCTTCACTTACCAATTATTTGGTGTTTTTTTTTTCCAATCTTTATAAACTTTTCTTCTTGTAAGCAAAATCAGTTCAAGTGGTTACACGGATTTGCAATAAGCTAACTATGGTATAAAAATTTGTTGAGAACTCAATGTGGTAAGCAATAAAAGCAAATAGATCTCTACTCTCAACTTTCGTCCAAAATCTTAAAGGAATTTATTAATGTGTCATGTTAGACCCAATCATACAATGACACGCACTCCTGCTGAGCATATTTTCATTTGGCCAAAGGGGTGGCTCGACCACTTCATAATTTTTATTTTTTTACTTTTTTATATTATGAATGACGCATGATGGTGTATAAGGATTTGACATGACACATTGATGGGATGAATCTATTTGCTTTTATTGCTCACCTCAGTGAGTTCTTAGCAATTTTTTATACCACAAGATATTTTTTTCTTCCTTGCCACAATAAGATTAGAAAAGTGTACTGCTTTTGAACGTTAGAAAGTAAAATTTATGTCACAATGTCTTATTGTCTTAGCGTGACCAAAAAAAGAAAGGAAAAGGAGGAGAATGTGTTTATTTATAAGTTATAAATGTTGGTCAGAGCATTTCCAGCAATGTTCTAAAACTGTTGTGTATATTTAGCTAATATAATGCAAAAATCACATCTAATTTGGGGTGGCAACTCGTGTTAAAATGTTAGGTCATATTGAAGCATGAGTATAAGATTATATAGATAAACTCAAACACGGTCCATTTAATTTCGTGTTGAGTTAGTGTGGGGTTCGCGAGTCGTGTAAAAAATTGTGAGCGCTACATTCAGTAGCTTGTCTTCTTATCTAAAACCCATATTTTGCTTTTTGGTTAGTTACTTTTAGGCAAATACAGTAACTTACGTATTTTTTTTAATCGGTTCTCTCTCCTCTCTTGGTGATCTAAGAAAAAGAAAAAAATATTATAAAATATGTTTGAGTATGTATTCAAAAAAAAAAATATATATATATATATATATATATATATATAATAGTAGCAAAAATGTGCAACATTACTGGCAGAGCTAAATACACAAATTTCTTGCCATTCATTGCACCCGCTGCCTTATGGTGTCACCTATGATTTTCACTTGGGATCCATTTGGAGTTCACGGATCAGAGGGAAGTTGAGTTAAGCAATCTCAGTTCAGAAGTTGAAATTTGTCTTCTTCGGAGTTCGTGTTATCTTTTGAATTTACAAAATGATTGGTGTGATTGTTCAGATTAGAGACTTAATTTAAACAACAGTGCGTGAGGATTCTTATACTCTATGGGGGCAGTTGCCGTGATCTCTAAATAGTGTTCTTTACCTAATCAATATTCATAATCATAGGTGGTGTCTTTGTTTCAACTCTATTTGAATTTGTTTATAAATTGACTGTCTTCACAATTCATGCAAAATCATGTCCTCTCCCTTTTCATTGGGGATGCCAATTTGAGTTCACTTGTCGGGTTCGGGTCATGTCGACACGTGGGTATAATACTACATAGGTCATCTTAACCCGGCTCATTTAGTTAAATAGGTCAAATTCTTCAATTATAACCCGTTAATTTTATGTTTTGAGTTTGTTTCTAATTTACGAGTTGTGTCAATAAAATTGTCATCATTTATGGTAGTGTAGTTTCAAGGGTCAAGCTAGTTGAAAGACTGCAGAATTTGCTTTCTTTTCAAGCTTTTTAGGTCACTAAAAACATCAATTACTGTGTTTGATAAAGATATTTGCTATGTTTGGAGTGAAGTCTTTCTACTTCAGGCTGATCCAATTCCTTGCAAAGTATCTCTCACACCTGCTCCCTCACAAGCCACCCATTATTTTCCGAAATCTGCGGCCACTTTTTGTTGTCTGTGCATGAGAAGCAAGTCATCCAATCGGGGGTCCAGATTGGCTAGGGAGACATCAATATTCAGTTCTATCTTTTCAGAAACTCATGAAAAATTATGTAGCCCCCTTGTAGAGGACAATCAAATTTAATTGTGTTTAGACAGTTTAGTAACTGGCGTGATAAGTGTGTAAAAAGTTTGTAGTAAAAATTGTAGTACCCTAACAATGAATAATGTTAGGAACCATCTTTTTGTCATTTTTTTATCCTTCTAAAGTTGACGTGACTTTTAAAATTACCATTGAATTTTAGATTGATCACTATTAAATTTTGATCTAATGATAATTTCAAAATTGGCAGTCCATTTTAGCAGGAATTTTTGAGGGTTGTCTCGTTGTGATGATGTATGTGTCACTTTAAACATCCAACACTCCTTTAATCAGAACTCTCATTTGAGACTTCCCATCTTCATCTATCGTTCTAAAAGACTGGCATTCAATGACATTAAAGAAAGGATCCTTTAAAAAATTGAGAGGTGAAAAACAAAAGTTCTTTCTCAAGCTGGAGGCCCCAGTCTGGGCCTAAATTTGCTAGTCAGTTTAAGAAGTCCAAAAGGTTAAGGAGCAAATGTTTACATTGTCGTCGAAAAAAATAAAGGTTTAAGAAGCCCAAAGGTAGCTTGTCTTCTAAAACAACCCCCTTACCCGACTTCAATAAAAAGGTTTGCTTTGAGAAGATAAAAATATAATTCCTAACATTACTCTCCTCTCACAATGCCCGAACATTATTGTTGTACAGAGAGAATGAATAAATAAAAACATATTAGTAGTAATTTTTAATGCCACGTTAGAAAGTTTGCATTTGAGATTATCATAGCATGTAGCATTTCTCAAATGAATGAGAGAGTTCAACAATGCAGGTTTTGTCTAAATCTCAAACATACTACCATATACCATTTTCTAAGCTCAGTCCTCCTATTATTCACTTTGTGGCACATATTACTAAATCACACAGTTTTGAAATTTTGCTGCAATACAAGGCAGAGAGGAATATCATATTTCTAAGTCTGCCTTCTTTAGGGTGTACAGTTAATGATCTGCAACCAACCCACCGTTTTAATGCATGTTTTCCTTGCAGAAAATGATCGAATAAGGAGATGCAAAAACGCCAAATTCAATCATTTAAAAAGAATAGCCTGATCATTGAAAATAGACAATAAATCATGCAAAATCAAACCCAGAAAAGTGGTTATGAAAATGAAGGTTATGATCCAAAATTAATACCAAATCCCCACCAGATGAATATGATATGAAACCCATATAATTCTTTCTTCTATCTAAAAAGAGAAGTAATATACTAGGAAAAAGAAAACTAGATAAACTGGTATAAGCTGTTGCTAAACCTTTTGTTGAAGATATTTCATCTATTGTCAGTGTCGTTGAGATTCTAAACTCTTTGAACACTGCATACATTTTTGGTTCCTTTCTTCCACTAAAGACTATAATTACATCCTCTGCTAAAGATCCAAACCTCTTGCCTTCTTTCTGTGATTAAGATTAAGAAACTGTAGAACCTTCTTACATGTACTTCTGTGTATCATATTCTTCTTTTTACTTCAACCCAAGTAAGGGGGGAGGAAATTCTTCCATTGTTTCTTTGTTAGCCAATATGTACTTGCAGGAAACTTTGCTTGGTAAACGAACAATCGATAAAGGAGAAAATGGGGGGAAAAGGGCTGTTATGTATCAAGCAAAAGATGTTGCCTTTAAACCAGTACGCTATCTCTATAATCTTCTGTTTGTTGCTGAACCTATATGACAGTAGAAATGCCGCTAGCTATTGCAGACGCAAATGGGCTCTCAGGGAGATTAAGAGTTTGACTGCTGGACAAAAGAAAACAAAATAAAACCCCCAGTCAGAAAACTATATCCTGTAACATAAGATGTTGCAAACTGTATAATATATACCAAGGGATTTTAAAAGTGAATCAGAGCTGAGAGCCAGGAGGTGATGCAGCAGAGATGAATGGTGTTAAGTTTTAAATGCAAAAAGACCAACAAAGATTTTGTAGAAATGTGACATCTAAGCACTAAAGATCTGTTTTAAGATAAAAACAACCAAAGCAGTAATCGTCGACAAGGATCAGAGAGAGGAAATAAAAGTAAAGCTTAACATCTTCTGCGTTATACCTCTCCGGGTCAGTGTGGGAGGTGTCTATGTGCCTGTTATCATCACTAGCGGAGCCACTGTTCAAAACATCCAACAGATAATTGAATCGTTCTGCCGATGGGAAATCGAAAGGATCTGCAGGAACTTTGATTTAAGATGAGAACAAGAAACACCGCCATTAGGGACAAAAATTAGAAAGAAGAAAAAAAAAATAATGAAAATCCAAATACAAGGCAGAGAAGCAAACAAATGGATAAACAACATACCATGAGAAACTTTAAACCCATCTGAGGAGTAGCCGAAGTAGGGCTGACTGGCTGGATGTTTCCGTGCCAACTGCAGCTCTGCAAGGCGCCTCCTCTCAAGTTCAAGGACTTGTTCTTGGTCTTCCATAAGCTGCTTCCTCAGCAACCTGGAGGTCTCACATCCTCTTGCCACTTAAAAAGAATCATATGTCAGTCAGCATAAAGGCTCTATAAACAAGATTGATTTTTTACACAAAAAAGAGCGATTGAATGAAAAGGCAAGGTCAAATCAGCAAGGAGGCATTGTTGGGGACGCTTTCTGGGGAAGCTTTTTGTTTTTTAGCAAAAAAAACAAAACATTAACAAACAACTTTAAACACAAAACACCCAAAACTATTTTCACCATTATATCACATCATAACACTTTCAACCAAAAAGCAAAAAACACCCTCTAAAAAGTGTTATCAAAGAAACCCAATATACAATAAGCATTAATACAGTAAAAATTCCCATTCATCCTACTCACTTGCATGAAGTTCAGAATCCATGTCAGCATAGTGTGAAGAATAGTACATTTGAGGCTCAATTCTGTCTGGGTATTTCCTGCTGGAAAATAAAATTCGCATGAAAGAGAGTCACTGATAGAGCGGAGTCAAGACATTGAAACTTTAGACGATAAAATCCTTTCTATCAATGAAAAACTAAAATGGAGATAAAAGCACATAGTTTCACCAATACATGATGTTATGAAAATCAAGAATTTTGAATATACACCCTAAATTAACTCAAATTAGGTATTGAAACGTCGTAAGGAATAAATAGGATAAAAAGAATTGTCTATAAAAAGCTTTCAGTTGAAGAATCTATGCAACAATTTACAGCTTTGAATATTTTTTTCCCAGAATATGCAAATCTATCAACTTATGATGCTCTATCATCTACAGACAGATTTTTGACAGTTAGATAAATAAGTAGACAACAAATTCACCTGTCATTGAGCTTTGATTTCTCCCTGTAAGGTTTGACAAGAACACGAGCCCCGCAAACAAAATGCGGATTTCCTTTTGCCAAAATCATTTTCACCGTGTCTGCACTAACAAAGGTTACAAACCCAAACATTCGTTTCTGCTGGCAGGGAATCCTCACATCTTCAACCGGACCGAAGGTGCTACAAACAAGACAGCACAATAAGAAAACTTTTGACACTACAAAATCATTTACATACAAAGAAGTATGCAACTTTCTACTAATAAGAGTTTCATGATAGAATTACTTGAAATAGTTGGAGACATCCTCTTCTGTGAAAGTGCTTTCAGCAGGAAATGTTAAATATATCTGTCGTGATCCACTGACAATTGGACCAGGGTCGCTTTTCTCATTCCGATTATCCATGTATTTTGAAGCATCTTCAGCCAAAATTACTGCATGCTGACCATGAGGCCTGTAAATCATAATATGCACCAGTCAGATACTTACGTATCAAAGATTATATATTACTAAATGGGAAACCCCATTGAAGAGGTACAGTTGCATGGCACCTGTCAATCAGCCGAATACTATTTTTCAATCGAGCAAGAAGCTTTGTCAAACTATAACCAGCTTTACCATGTCTTTGGCTCTCAGTGAGGTACCCGTCAGCCTGAAGAACTTTTCCAAAGTTCTCATAATATATCATAGGCAGAGAAGCAATTGAAATAGGATTCCCCCTTCTTGATTTCAAAATCTCAACGATTTCCATCTCTAACTTCTCAAGAGACCTGGGTGAGAAAAACTGATCTTCATTAATGCCATCATCTCCATACATCTGAGAGAAGCTCTCAGGCACGACTTGCCCATGGTAGTACCTACAGCTACTTCCATGCTTACAAAACCCCTTGTTGAAATAGTGACAAGTCTTCCGCGGCAACTCGGGAAGGATCGGAAACCGTCTACTTGCTCTAGCACTGAAGTTGCCTATTGCTGCATCAGGGTAAAAGTACTCATTGGAAAATCCTGAAAGTCCAGAATTTGCAGGCTCTATTGGATCCTCTAGACCCAATAACTGAGTCTGGTTTTGGAGTTCCGCGATAGAATCCGAGCAACCGGATGGAATGAAATCAGAACTAAGCTTGCTACCTAGCTGAGGATCCCAATAGGGAGATGTAACCCCAAAGGCTGTTGGTGATGAAAAAGGCCTAGAAGAAACATGTGAGAAAGGATTGAAAACTGGGCTCATCAGTGGTGAGATAGGAGATGGTGCTGAATTAGTAGCTAACTGTTGTAGTTCAGCTTTGGCTTTAAAAATCACTTCATGAATCAAGTGGTCCGGACCCAAAGCCAACCTAACAATTTCTTGATCCCCACGGTCTTGTAAAAGAAGATACCCTATAATCTTTGTAGCATTTTCTGGTTCTAAGTTCTTGATTTTGTTGAACACAATTCTTGTATACTCCGAAAAATCCATCATTTATCTACTCACTGCAAATGAACACAAAAAGAGTTGAATACCGAGTTACCTGCTGCCTATAAAATTTAACTCACTGAAAAAAACAAAAGCATATAACAAACACCTATTGTGGTTTCTTAAATAATAACCAGAAGCAGAACACCATAAATGACAAATATACTACCAAAAGAACTGTTCATCAGGAGAGAAAAACTCCTATATATTTGTATACTACAACATAAAAATAGTCAAGAGAGATAAGATAGGTCAGCAGTACAGAATCTAGGCCTTCCTGTCAAAGAAAAAGTTGCAGATCTGGTATACCAATGCCTATAAATAGATTCAACAAAAACAGAACATCATATCCTGTCAGAAGCTTCAAGAAGACAGCCCTATTCCAACGAATCTAGAATACACGACACACTGACACGCATAGAAAAGAAATCCCAGAAAGGTCTAATGCTTTTCCCGTCATTCTTGTCTACTCCAAACCATATGAGGAAATGGAAATCTATTTAAAGAAATGAATACTTGAGTATTGCCATAACACCATGAGACCCAGAAATAGAAATTTCTCCCTAATCTGGAAAAGAGAAATTTGAAAGAACATCTCATCGTTAAAATCATATGTTCAAACAAAGACTTTTTCTTTCCAACCAAATCTATTACAACCCATTAAACGATAAACACAAAGCATCTTTTCCATCTCGAGAAGAGAAATCAATACAGATTAAATAAAGGAATATCAATTGAACATATATAGAAAGAACCCTCTATTTTCTTTTTCTTTTCCTCAATAGAAGATACAGAATCAACACATCCAACTAGAAACCCTACGCCATACGAACAGAGCCACTCCATAGACTCCTGTGTTACAACTGCTTCCTTAGAAATTAAAATTCCAAGAGTAGGAAGTTTTTCCAAACTCAAAAACCAGTTTTTTCTCGGTCGAAGCACATCCCAAAAGTAATAATTATCGTGAGAATAAAGTAGGAAAAGAAAATGAAAACAGAAAGAAAAGCAAATCTTGAGCAACACTCTGCGAGAACATGACTCTCATTCAAGCAAACCCCTGAACAGCAAATGACACTAAACAAAGACTGACTAAGAAATAGGAACAAAAAACCACAGATGCAAGGACACCCACCAAAAATCTGTGTAGTCTCATGCAGTGTGAAGAGCAGTCGTAACTCTAAAAGACCAACAGCGAGGAACTTCTTCAACCACCATGTTTAAACACTCTCTCTCTCTCTCTCTCTCTCTCTCTCTCTCTACAACTCTCTCATGCCTTCATTATCCAGAAAAAAATGACATCATGTTTATCTCCAAACGCAAACTGACAGAAATGATCCATTTAAAGAGCGCAAAGAAATTATATACTAAATAGTCAGATTTCTTTTTTTCTTTTTCTTTTTTTTTTAAAAAATGAATTTACTTCTTTTAAAAAAAACTTACTAGACACTACCAAGGTCTCTGTAGTTTAAGATTTGAAAAAGATTTTAAATTTTTTAAATTTACAGATAGATATCATAATCCCAGATAATTAAGGCTATATTTTTTGCTGATTTTTCGAAAGGTGATTACAATTTACAACTGCATGGACTGCGCCAATTACAATCATATCCTTTGCTGGAACCACAGCATCCACCATGAAGTTTTAAATTTTAGAAAATTAAAATAATAATAAAAAAAAATTAATAATTCGGAAATTCCAATGTGCTAAATTTGGAACTTCAACCACATGTCGGCAAAGTGTATCCTCTTGAGTGGCACAAACGTGGATTTTCTTTTGTCTTTCAAGGATTGGTCCCCCTAAGATCTGCACCGTTGGATGTTCCTCGAGATTGGCTAAGACTCTTATCTCAAGGCGCTGCATGGGGACCATATCCAGCGTACGTACATCTTAGGAGTATACAAACCTTATCTCACTTATATACTTCTACTTATTTTTCGAGAATATGCAAAACTTTATAGCACTCCAACATGCAACTTTCTTTGTATTTATTTCACATTATGTGAGAGAGAGACACAATTTTGATGATTGAGGTTCACTAAACATCATTACATGACAAGGCCATTTGCATCAAGGGCCCATTTCCTCTTCTCCTTTTTTTATTGCATATGGGTCCCTCTCGGACGGTTCTGTTTTGAATTTTCGATGTAGGGTTTAAGATTAATAATTTAATATAGTACAAATTCGATCAATGAACTCACTATGCATTAATCTCATAGCATAAGATAGTTTTAACATAAAATATTAGAAAGAGTGAGCAATGGTTATATATTTAGGTAGGTTATAAGTAAAAGAAACCCAAAAGTACAATTTGATTGAAATCAAAAGTATTACGTGACTTCTTTGCCCTGTTAAATATAATAATATTAAATTTAATTTTTTATTTTACTTGAAATAGAGAAGATGGCATTTTTCTTGGTGCTAACAATTCATTTTATTTTATTTTATTTTTCTATTATTTACACAATTGGAAGAAATAATTTAATTTTGGTACTTTCAAAATAGTTATGAGGGCAGTTTGAGTAACTTGGGTAACAAGAATATGGAGGGTGACCGGTTCAACTGGCCATGGATAGGTTTCACTGGTCAAGGGAAAAAATCTTTGTGAGAGAGATT
Source organism: Alnus glutinosa (assembly GCF_958979055.1). NCBI lineage: Eukaryota > Viridiplantae > Streptophyta > Magnoliopsida > Fagales > Betulaceae > Alnus > Alnus glutinosa. The sequence goes on from NC_084893.1 coordinate 28,563,697, forward strand.
GGTGGGTAAAATTAGCTCAGGAATAACACATGGGTAATTAATATTTAGTAAATTTATAGTTTAGATTAAGATGATAAGTGAGAGAGAACCGGGCATTCTGTTTAGATTACGATGATTTTATGAGTCTTACTGTCAAGGGCTTTTGACTTTACCAGTTCTCACCTTCCCCTTTTTGCTTTCCTTTGTGTTTCTCTGTTTGTTTTTGTTAATATATATATATATATATATATATATATATATATATATATATATATATATATATATATATATATATATATATATATATATATATATAAAAAGCAAACCAACGTGGAGTTATTGGTTTATCATTTTCCTTTTAATTGGTTTGTTAATGTGTTTTTTAGGGTTTTTTTTTTTGAAAAAAATATGTTTTTTTTATATGATATAAAGTTGAAAATTGCCTTTATATTTTAATGAGTGCTTTGTATTTTAGTTTGTTTTTTAATGTTTTCGTTTTGAGAAGATACAACAAAAGATAGAAAATATAAATTTTAACAAATCGAGCTTTTTTCTCCGAATTAGGTTGGAGAGTGTATGATTCTCACATATGTAATTTTAATATGATTAAAAGAAAATGTGATTCTTACATGTATTGTTAAATCATTATTTATTCTAAAAGTTTAAGTTTATAGGAATAGATAAATTTAATCAATACTTTAACATTTCCTCTCACGTGTGGGCTCAAACTACCATTTAATAGGTGAGACCCAACACGTAGAATATTTTAATTGAAACGAGATGTGAATGATATAGACAAGGTTCGAACTCAATACCTCAACTTTTATACTATGTTAAATCGTCATTTATTACAAAAGCTTAAGCTTATAGGAATTGGTGAATTTAATCATTTAGTTTGCATTTGACATTGCGATTTCGTAGACAAGTGTGATTTTAAACCAATTTGTAGGTATTGTTTGGAATGCATTTTTAAAAAACTTAAATTTGAAAATGTATAAAATATGATTTTCAAAACGCAGGCAAGTTAATACTTTTTTGAAAACGCACAACTTTAAAAGCTAAACTATAATTTTTTTTAAATGTCAAATTATGGTTTTGCCAAACATTCAACTGGGTTTTTAAAAATCATGTTTTCAAATCACACTTTTTGAAATCGCAAATCTAAATAGACTCTTAAACAATACTTTAACATGTATTATTAAAAATGTATGTGCGAATCATTTGCTCTAAAAATAAGAATTGATTTAATAAATTGGGTATAAAGAATTTTTTCTACACAACTTTAAAAGAAAGCTTTGTCCATCAAATTTCGTATTGTTTAGGTTAAGTGTAATGCAATAAACTTCTTCTTTCTTTTTCTTTTTTTTTTCCCTCATAATGGTATTGTGGTAGTCTCAACCAATCATTTGATCAGTTCTTATTAAAAAGAAAATATCAAAGAGTTGGTCGGAATTGTCACATTATCATTGATATAAAATACAGTTTTATTACGTAACTATCCTACAATTCTGACGTGACAGTCTCCTACAATTCTGACGTGACAGTCTAAATCAACCCTTTAATAAATCTTAGTAAAAAAAATTAAAAAATTAATTGAAATTATCACGTCATCATTTTAGAATAAAAATATATTTTACAGCATTACTCTTCTCTTAATCAAGTATAGCACCTAATAGCAACCAAAATCAAGGAAAAAAGGGGTTGATTAAGGCATTATTTTACTTAGAACACACTTTATATACTCACTTAATGCGCATGCATCGGAGAGATCATGATTACCAATCAACTTTACCAACGACTTATCCCAAGTTTTAATATATACAAAGGTGATTTTACTCTTTTTATCCACAAATAAGAATATGTTTATTTGGCTCTTTTTTAAAAGCTCTCTAAAAAAAATTATTAATAAAATGAAAGCTTATCTTTTTCCTAGTTTGAGCACCATAGTAAAGGACACGAATCATTTTGCACACAAGTTGGCCCCTTTTTTTATTTTTATTTTTATAGAAGAGTAGAAAAAAAAAAAAAAAAAAAAAAAAAAAAAAAAAAAAAAAAACTTAGATTTTTACAGCCATCCACCCACAAACTTTAGTAGGCCAGGAATCCTTGTTAATGGAGAAGGAGAATGAAAATACAGCTAACAAAGTCGATTATAGCGGCCCTCATGCAAGTTGACCTAACTTGTCCTTTCTATTGTCTATTATGTTTGAAAAAAAATATTAATTTAAAAATGTAATAAAGTTAAATATTTGATAAAATTACAATTCAATTAAAACGAATTATCTTATTGCTTGTTGTGCACAAATGTGAATATTTTCATGATTTAACCGTCATTTAAAAAAAAAAAAAGAAAAAAAAAAGGCACTCCTAAACAAAACAATTTCTACGATTTTAGTTACATAAAAATCCTCCTTAAACCTACAAAATTATGGGACTAAAAAGCACTCTTACTTGGAGAATAAACTTCAAAATTGTAAGAGCATATATGATCAAGAAAGCTGATGGGACCTGCTTTTGTTGTTACTCATCCAATAATGCATATATGATAAAGAATAAAAAACAACCCTTTCATGTTTGTCATGATTCTACAATTAATATTTGTTAATAAATAAGTCATTTTCATTGCTAAATTAGAATTCTTCTTCTTATCAATTAATAGGAGATCGAAGTAGTTATGCTAATTTAGAAGTTCCTCGTCGTGATCAAATTGACAACCACTTGTTTGTTTTAATTTACACAAACACTTGATTACAAGTTACTATTCATGTCATGATGGTGATGGTTGGAAAATGAAAACCCCCCAAACAATTTTACCTATTTACATGGCTGAATTTTTCCATAGTTTAACACGTTTTATTTAGTTTATTAAATTAAAATCTGTTGTTTGGGCACATCATTTTCACATATATTCTCTAAAATTAAATGTCAATTTAATAGAATTAAAGTACTTTGAATATTTTTCCAAACCGATTTAAAGGAAAACTTTATTCATTGTTCTCAATTAGAGGAGTAAGAGCATCTTCAACTTTTTATTTATGTTTTTCTAATTATTATAGAAACGGCAAAACAATTGCTCTATCGTAGAGGTGACAATTTGTATTTATGTATCGAGAGTATAAGATTATATAGGTCAACCTTTACCTGAACCATTTAATTAAACGGATCAAACTCATCAACCATATCTCATTAATTTTGTGTCGAATTCACGACTAATGTCGAAAAATGCCAACCTTAAATTTCGCATGACGAGTTTAAATCATGTCAAAAAAATATATATAAAATATAATTAAATCATAATCTAACTCATTTTATTAAATATATCAAACTGATCTACCGTAATCCGTTAAAGTTGTCATCAAATCACTTTTTTTCTTGTTTAAGTAGGTAATTGTACTTTATTTTGGCTGTATTCCCTCTTGAGCTCGGCAATCAAAGGTCCCGTTTGAAAACTACTTCTCATATCCCTCCCTTTAGGGTGTTTTTTTTAATAATTAAAAATAAAATTGATGTGATATAAAATTGAAATAATTTATATGGAAAAGTGAAGAAAAAAAAAATTGTATTGTAATGAATTTTTTATTTAAATAATAATTAAAAATTTATTAATATTATATAAAAAGTAAAAAAAGTAAAAGAATATTTTGAAGTTAATTTTTTTTTTTTTTTTTTTTTTTTTTGGAGAATTGAAAGTAAGGAAGGGGAGGAAAAAGTGGTTTTTAAAGGGGGCGAAAATTGCGATTTTGTCTGCCATTCTTTTCAACCGAAATCAGTCCGTAGCACTTGAGATGTAGCTTGACATGACGTCGATACGGCCGCATCACCATTGTCAACGGTAATTGTTAGTCAAAAACATGGGATTATTTGGCAGAAACCTAATATATATATATATATATATATATATATATATATATATAGTAATGATATGTACATAATTTGTGCACAATTTGTGTACAACAATTCGTATGATTGATGGCTAAAAAAAATGTTAAAATATCACTAACCATATGAATTAAATAGTGTACAAATCTTAAACCTAACACCCCTATATATATATTGTTTTTGTTTGTTAATATGTTTTCAAATGTGTTTTTTTTAAAAAAAAAACATTTTGATACGACATAAATATAAAAATCATTTTTGTATTTCACAAATAATTTATGTTTGAATTATTTGTTTATATTTTTATTTTGAGAAGAACTAAAAAACAAAATTAAAAGATGATGCCACAAATCGAGCATGACATTATTGTAGATTCAAACACTATATAAAGCGTCAATTATGGTAATTGCTTGATTGATTGATTTGTTTATTTTTTTAAGAATGTTTGGTTGTATATTTTCATTCCACTCTTGTTTATGTGGATCAATAATATTATTAAAAAAATTAGGATTCCATTACACTCTTTATTTCTCACATTATTGATCCACGTAGACAATAGTCGGATATGAGTAAGATGAGAGTATACAACAAAGCATTTTTTTTTTTTTTTTTTTTACGAGATAAAATTTTCCTTTAAATTCTCCCAATTCAATACATTAGATTGATTAAAGGAAGAAGTGGCTGTGCATCAAAGTTACGGATTAACAAAAAGTTTTAACGGAAAATAGAGGCTATAATTTGGTACAAGTGGATTATTGAAGGTCCATTAGATTTATGGAATACAAATTCACAAAAGGTAATCAATCATTCAATCTTATCCCTTTCTTTAAATCATCTTTTTATATATATAGCATCTAGTCATAGATCTTTTATTTTGATGCCAAAATTTCATTAATTGAACAATTTATACTGATGGGATAAAGATTACAACTCTGTTTGTTAATGTGTTTTGTGAGTGTGATTTTCTTTAATGAGAAATGATCCCTACACTCATTTCTCGCAACAGCCCCACAACAAGCTGACATGGCTGGTAATATTTTATTATTATTTTTTTCTTTTCTTTTCTTTTTTAAAAAAATAATAAAATATTACCAGCCACATCAGCTTGTTGTGGGGCTGTTGTGAGAAATGAGTGTAGGAATCATTTCTCTTATTTTAATATATATATATGAATGTGACATAAAAGTGATTTTTTTTTTTAAAGAAACGTTTCATGTTTAGGTTCATTGATTGTTAATTTTTTTGTTTAGAGAATAGAAAACAAAAGATTTTATAGAATTTTTAAAATCTTAATAATTTTCGTAGATTAAATAATTTTAATTTTGTAACATATAGTCTCACCTAATGATAAAATCTAGATAAATGCGAGAAATCACATTTTTATCCCACTACTATCTTACATAGTTGACATGGTAGTGCTAATCAACCATTGGTTTTATTTTTTATTTTTTTTTAAAAAAAAACTTTACTTATAACCTCTAATCTTTTATCATTTTTGCAATTAAGTACTTAAACTTTAAAAATTGTCATTTAGGGTATCTATCTTTCATTTTTTTTTAAAAAAATAAAAATAAAAAATCAATAATCTGTTAGAATTTTCCATTAAATCTTACCAAAAATTTTAAAATACCCCCCATTTTTTTTTTTAAGAAAAAAGAATCACAAAGATTTAGGTGTTAATAAAAATTTAATGGAATTCATAAAAATATGGTGGAATGAAAATGTGGTTTCTAACATTATTATTCTAAAATTTAAATTAAAAATAATGCTTAAAATTTTAAAAAATATACAATGATATAAAAATATTAAAAAAATCATGCACAGAGAAAATGGTCAACCTCCAAATTAGGTAGGACTTTTTAGTGTAGAGCTTATATCGACATCAATAAAATAAAAGTCCCTTTTGCTTAGCTGCCTCACATGATTCCTCCCAATCATTGTAAGCTTTCCAGGCGACATATGGTGCATGTTGCAAACCAAGGCAAAAAGGGGAAGAAAAAGCTTAAGACAGAGGGAAGGAAGGAGAGCCATATTTTTCTCCCACCTCAATGTATGCTTATCAGTAGGGCATCCAATGCAAGCCATTCATCTCACAAAGTCGTTCCAATCTTCCTTTTGGACCTCATTAGATGTTGACCTTCAAGTCTCCTTTATTTTACACCAAAAATTTATTCTGGCCATTTAGTTAACACTCGGGCGGTGATTCGTAGTTGGGTCATGTTGAAATATGTGAAAAATAATATATATAGTTCAATCATAATTCGCGGGTTGTGACAAAAATGTTAGCCATAAAATGTTGCTTGTCGTGTCGAGGCATGAGTATAAAACTAACTATATATAGGTTAACCCTAACACGATCCATTTAATTAAACGAGTCATACCCATCATCTATAATCCGCTAATTTCATGTTGGGTTCATATCGACTTTGCGGGTCGTGTTAAAAATTGATGGCCCTAATTAATATGTATACTGATATGGCCATTTTTTCTCCAACTTTCAAATTGTATTTCAAAGATGTAAGGTTGTTACAATTCTCTTGCAAACTCACGTGGCAACCTGATGGGTACCCGAGGTTGGGTACTGAAGTGAGATAGGATTTGATTGATTATTTCGGGTAGGAGATACCATAATTCTTCATTTAGGGTAGAAGAACACCACAATACTCCACTTAGGGTAGGAGAAGACCACAATTTATCTAATTCATTATCTGCCTCATAATTAACAACCAAATAATCTTTAAAATATAAATACAAGTCGATAACACGTAAAGTTCGAATATTCAAATTCAAATAAGCTATAATCCTAATATTAAATAATCTAATCCTAATAAGTTAGAATTCCATTTCAACTCAACTATTAAACCCATCTAACCCTAATCTTATCCTTATCACAACCTACGTGAGTTCCATGTGGCACAACATTGGTAAAAAAAAAAAGTACCAAAATTTGATAGGAAAATTAATTAAAGATATGTTATTTGTACAACTCTTACATAACAATTGCACACCAATACTGATGTGTTTAACATTTTTTTTAAATAAAAAAATAAAAATGTTGAACACATCAGCATTGTTATGTAATTGTTGTGCAACTAACATATCTCAATTAATTATTTAGTAGTTACGTGATAAGTGTCATGTGAATTATCACATTAGGTTATAAAAATATTTGTAGTAAAAGTTGTAACACCCTAATAACTCTCAAGATCTTACTCCTAATATTATAGGAAAATTAGGCGGCCGGTGAATGCTCTCTTTTGCCACTGACCTTATCGCCTTAATAATGTTTCACTTTTAGGTGCTAAAAATTGTGATATGTACATGCAATTGCTATCATCTAAATAGAAATTAAAGAATTTCCGTCTCAAACTCTTTCTTCTCTAACAATTACCATCCTTGTGTTTCACGTGTGTTAAGTTCAATCTTAATTATTTGTATATAATATTTAGGTATTTTCTCTTTGCAAGCCGATTTTTAATGATGAATTCTGTTAGTGAACCTCCTTCAACCAGCAGCTCATCATCAGCAGACACTCAAGACTCCATCTCCACATGCAACTCTTCATCACATATCATCTCCAACAACATACCACAAGACACGGTCATCGACAGCAAGCTAGTGCATGTCCTCAGATAATGGAACTCATTTGAATTCAATATTAGAGAAAGAATAGAAGCTTAGTTATCCTTGTTTGTAATTCAAACTTAGTTATCATCATGTGTAATTCAGTTAGGTGGTTTTACTTTCAAATGTACAGCATTAGAGTTCAATATAAACTCTTGTAACATCTCTATATATACATCATCAACATTTAGGTTCTGATTAAGTCAATCAAACCTATTCCCTCAAAAGTCTTTCAAATTCTATTTAAGATTTATATAATTGGTATTAGAATCAAGCACTATGTCATAAGTTCGAGAAAAGGAGGAGGCTTGCGACTTATGGGCTGAATTAAAATACTGATAGGTGAGAGGAGTTACCAAAAGAGAGATGACTACCATCAAATCAATGTCAATAAAGTGAGTCGCAGCCAATTTTTAAAAGTAATCGAATTATACTCAAAATTTATGTAGTATTCACTTTGATAGTTAGCGTCACTATAAAACTCATATCCTTCGATCGGCATCTGCTCATCCATGTAAGGGCCCTCCATGAGTTAACTTCTATCACCAACAGGCTAACAGCTGCATTAATGCAGTGCACGGCCTACCGACAGCTGCATATATATATATAACAGCTGCATTAATGCAGTGCGCAGCCTACCAACAGCTGCATATATATATACATACATACAGTGCAGCCTATCAGATTAACATGTTTAGTTGTTCAGTGTTAGTTTGGTTTAGCCGTGTTAGAAAACGGTGATTTCAAAACATAGCTAATTAAAATACAATTTTAAAAAGCATATATTTTTAAGCGTTTGGTAAATTTTGTAGTTTAAAAAATAATATATTAAACTACTTTTAAAATTGTGCGTAAACTATACTCCTTCCTCTTAGTTGATTCACTCAAGCTCACAAGTACATAACAGATTAAGTAATTTGGCATGGGCTTGGCCGGTATACTGATCTGAACCCACTAGTATCAAAATATAGAAAATAATAAATTGGCTATTTTGATGGAGTCTGGACCTAAAAAACACAGAAAACTGTATTTTAAAATAATAATCAACTCATAATTTTCTTATTGATAGCTTACCTTAAATAGAAAAACAATATATCAATAGACTCCTCATTTTCTAGGATCAGGACAATAAATATAATAAGGAAGGAATATAACTCTTTATTAGACTATGTTGGTATAGTTTCCGAACGGTGACATGGCAGTTTCAGATTCACCCCTTCGCCTATAACTTGCAAGACAGCAAAGGCTCACCAGAGATTGGTCGGCGGAGCCTTCTCCGATGCCCAAGTCAGTATGAAGAATGAGAGAGAAAGAATGATCACATTAGATCTCCCTACCTCTTAAATGTTATTTGTATATATAGGCCTCTTTTCCATCGCTAATATACATAGTGAAAGCCTTATCATTGTACTATGTGAATAGTGATCAGTTATGGTGTTCTGATACTTAGTAAGGTGTGTAAATATTATGCGTGAGGCTCCGTATTGTGATTTCTGACTTGATTTGACTGAGTTATCAAGTTCTAGAGATCTTAATGTTTGGGTATTGAATTTTGAGAATTAGAATTGAATTCTAATTCTATTTACAAATATCGAGGTAAAAAATTGTGTTTGTGTGTTGAATTTTGAGATTGAAAAATTTTATATTTTAATGGTAAGAAATGATTGAAAGTTTAAAAAGTTGTGTATAATGATTGGTATTTTGAAAAGTTGTGTGAAATAATAATTTAAATAATAATAATTTATTATATATTGATTATTTAATTAAAAAAAATAAATTTTTTTTTTTAAAAAAAAATAATTGAAATCAAAATTAAAAATTAAAAAAAAATTAAAAAAAATTAAAAAAATAATTGAAATCAAAATTAAAAATTAAAAAAAAATAAAAAAAATGAAGCAACCGGCAGCCACCCCCAGAGGAGGTCGGGAGTGGCCGCGCGGCCACCCCCAGTGGTCGGGGGAGGCCGTGCGGCCACCCCCAGTACTCGGGGGAGGCCGCGCGGCCTCCCCCAAGGGGGGCGGCACCCCTCTGTTTTTTTTTTAATTTCTTTTATTTTTTTTTTTGATTTAAATTATTAATATTTTATTATTTAAATGTGGGATCCACGCGTTTTTTAGTCAACCTTTCCTGCGCGTGGGTCCCACCATTAATCTGAAAGACAGCCTTGAGTGGACTCAAAATTCGGGTCAAAATTTGGATTTTTATGCAGGTGGGTGGGTTTTAAAAAAAACCCGAGTGGAATAATTGGTTGCCAAACACACTATTAAATGCTGAGAACCTTGGTGATGTCCGACCTGTACATAACCCGTTGGTACAATCCAAGTGCCGTCGTGTATACCCAACCTGTGTATAATCTGAACACTATACAACCCATGTATGGTGCGAGTGGCTGAGTGCTGCACATAGTTCTAATAGGGGATAATTTCCCAAACAGACTATAATATCTACGGAGATATACTCCTTAATAGACTCTAAATCGACATAAAAAATATCAAATAATTGTGATGATGTCATATACTGATAGTCAGTGATTTGGACAGTGTGGACTGTGAAAGCACAAGGAGCAGATAACCATAACTTTGAGGTGGTCCGTCATTCCCTGCTTTGTCGTGGACAGGGCGAGAGACAGACATGCAAATATCCAGCATAACTCTTCCCTACTCCACTATTTCCAACATTTTTGCATCACTCTTACGCATCCTCTATCTTAGTTTTGGTAGGTGGCAACTCGCCAGCAAAATGACTGGCCTATCTGATGTACACCAAAAATTAACAAGGATAGCCAACGACATACCCAAATAAAAATACCGTCCTTGAAATAAGTAGAATTGATAATTAATAAATGGGTAAAAAAAATGGTCTGGTCTTCTGTATTTTGAGCTAAAAAGTTAAGAAATGGGCTGCACAATTCGGTTTCTAAAGCAGACCTGTTTGAGGCCTTCTGCAATTGCAACCAATAAAATATTGCAATGTTTTCTGAAGGAGGAAAAACATTGCAGACGATTGATATGGAGCCGCCGATGAGGAGATACGATCTCTGGCTGAAAATGTCTGACAAGAAAAATAAAAAACATTTGAGACACAAAAACACTTATAACCCACAGAAAAACACAACAAAACCAAAAGACTGCAGCTCCAATAATGGAGAGGGGGCGATGGAAGGCACGAAGATGCCGTTTCATTAGCACTTCTCAAGATTAGGTGGCCCCCTACTGTCTTCTGATGTTAACACGATTAGCTGTGATTGGCCACTTGAATATTTAGCAATTTGAATAAGACAAATGGTATTTGTACGCACTTATATTCGTATGTGGGACTTATTTCATGTTGGCATGGATTTCATACTAAATGTGAGTGTGTGTATAAATAACACATTTTTTTTAATAATACTGATTTTAAATTTATATATATATATATAACTTTTGAAACTGGACTTCCCTTTATGCTATGTAGCATGTAGATAGTGGCGCGGTTAAGGAAAAAAAAAATCACATTTTTTTTAATGGCTGATATAATAAATATCACATTAATTTATAAACGTGAATAATAATATATAAATTATTTCATAAACGTTCATATTTCAGTGATTAACGTAATGGGTTTGTATCATTAGCTGTCTGTTAGTTACTTTAGGCCCAATCCAGACGATGATGCATGATGCAACAGCCTTAGCCCAATCCTTAATCAGCTCTTAGTGAGTTCGGCATTTGCAATTGCAGGGATTGCTTGAGATCCCAATCCTTCTTGCAGACCAAGCCCAACGGCAACTATAGGTGTACAACGAGGAGGGATACTTCTCCTGTGGATTGCTCTTCGATGACTGGCTTCAGTTCAAACTGTTTACCTCTGTCAATCTGTATATTTTAGCAACCAATCCAGAAGGGTATTGACAATTTTCCATCTTTTGTTCCAAGTTTCTGTTTTTTATGATATGCATAACTCTCTGGTTCGTTTGTTTCCTCTCTATTAATTCTGACATGTGGTGTGGTTGTCTTTGTTCTTCTTTTGAATCTTCAAATTGAAGGGTTTGGATTGGATTTCTTGGATCAGGATTGAATTTTCTGTAATGGGCCATTCAGGGACAGAGAATATCCAAGAAAAATTGAACCCAGATTGGGAAAAAGCGTTCAATCAGTACGAACATCTCATATCCTCTGGGAATGAGGCTATGCGAATAAAGGGCACAATTAAGCTAGCCCATCTCGCTAAACATGGCCCTGAAAATATATTAGCCTGTACCATACCGATCCTAGCCGAACTTCTTAGCAATGGACCTTCTAGTAATTCGAGTCAGCCTATACAAGAAGCTGCTGTATATTGCTTAAAATGTATTGCTCGTCGAGGTGATGGTGGGTTGGCAACAGAGATAGGAGAATCCGGTGCTATACAATCTATTCTAAGGTTATTGCCAGATTCTGATAATGGTTTTCGGATAGTTATGATAAAATGTTTGTGGATTCTTGTCAATTTTGGCAGTATGAATCGCGAGATAGTAGCTAGAAATGGTGGACTGGAAATTATCATCAATATGTTAAATTTGCCCATGGATGCAACTAGGAGGTACTTGCTGGAGATTCTGAGTGCATTGACGCTGTTGAGAGAGGTTAGGAGGGTCCTTACCAGTTTAGGAGGTCTTCACTTTCTTGTTGAGGCTGCTAGGTGTGGTAGCATGGTCTCTAGGGAAAGAGCTTGTCAAGCAATGGGGTTGCTTGGGGTTACTAGACGTGCGAGGCGTATGCTTGTTGAATTAGGTGTTATACCAGTGCTTGTTGAGTTGTTCCGAGATGGGGATAGTAGAACAAAACTTGTAGTGGGTAATTCTCTTGGTGTGATCTCTGCTCATATTGATTACATTAGGCCTGTTGCTCAAGCTGGGGCAATTCCTTTATATGCTGAACTTCTTCGGGGACCTGAACCTATTGGTAGGGAGATTGCGGAGGATGTGTTTTGTATACTGGCTGTCGCAGAAGTGAATGCAGTTGAGATTGCTGAGCACTTGGTAGGGATTCTTAGAGGAGGTGATGATGAAGCAAAGGCTGCAGCTGCTGATGTTTTGTGGGGTCTCTCAAGTTACAAGCACTCTGTATCTGTTGTGCGAAACTCGGGTGCAATTCCACTTCTAGTTGAGCTTTTGAGAGAGGGAAATAGTGAAGTTAGGGAAAAAGTGTCTGGGGCTATTGCCCAATTGAGTTATGATGAGGCAGATCGTATGGCACTCGCAAATGCGGGAGTAATCCCATTTCTCATTGAATTGATGCATGATGACTCTGAGGAACTGAGGGATAATGCTGCAGAGGCTGTTATCAATTTCTCTGAAGATCCATTGCACTGTGATAGAATATCTGAAGCAATTGATATTCCTGCTTTCCAAAATATGCGGAATACGCTAAGTCAGATTCGTGCTTCTGATGAGCACATGGTTAGGTCTTTGAGACGGATGAGTATTGACGAGCTTACTTGAGACCCAGATCTTATCTAATTGTTCAAATGGTATCCCCTATAATCTCAACTCTTTATGGATTTTGTACATAGTAGCAATGTGTATGCTTTTCTTTGTACCTTTGTTTTTCTTCCTTTCTTATCTTTTTCAAAGAGCTAGTGGCTTGTTTGCGTATTGACGTTCAAACTGCTAGGGTATGTATTTGCTGCCCTGTGGGTTCAAAACCTTGTTGGTGTAGGCATGTGGGGAGCTTGATGTGTACATTGTATACGGTTTCTGAGATCACGTGTACATGTTAAAAGCATTATGAAATGAGTTATATTTTGGGCAAGTTTTTCTTCTAGATCTATTCCACAAATCAACTGATTCTAATTGAAATCAGTTGTTTGAAATACATTACCAATTAACTATCTTGTATTAGTGAAATATAAAAAACTGAATTCAAAAGAACAAGACAGCATGAGCAAGGGGAGAACCGGCAAAGACAGCTTCAAATCCATGTCAAGTAAGACAAGCCACTCAAGAGGAACAACACAGCTAACTGAAAGATGCACTACAGAAAATTTGGACAGAAATTGTTTTGAAAATTTTGAGGCTCAAAAGCTCTCTTCTCTCTCCTCAAGACACCTAAACCTCTCCCAATGGCCGTTGAGGAGCCCCCTTCCCCTTTACTCCCCTCTTCCTCCTTCCCCCTCCCTTTCTCGCATCTTCTGAGGCTCAAACTGCCTTTTCGGAGGTCTTATTCATCGTTCTTGGCAATATATCTTGATTCAACATCTCCATTGGCTTCTCCTCCACCGCGGATGGTCCGATTTTAGCTTCCACATCCCTATCTCAGCTTCGGATCCACCCCCTTCTTGAAGTTCTTGGCTTTGATTTTTTCAAAATTAGATTTGTCTACTTCATGAAGCTTCACCACCACACATACCACTCCAACGTGATCTGGGATCCCTCCGCTCTGCTCTGCCATCAGCCGCTTCTCCATCTGACCACCACGCGTCGGAGTGTGTCCCACACGCACCTACGAGTGTATCTTATTTGCGGGTGCGTGTCCCACAAGTGTCGACGCGTGGACAACCCTGCGCCACACATGATGGCTTCTACCGCCTTCTATAGCTGCCGCAGGTCAGCCGTGGTGCCATGCTTCCTCCTGGCAAACCGGCGCGTGGTCTTCACTCTCCGGCGAGTGGCCTTCGCCATGCTAGCACCTAGTGTTTTGTTCCTTGATTTTTTTTGCTTTCCCTAGTTTTCTTCGGGCTGATAAAGCTATCTTCACTATAGGCTTTGTTTTGACCCTCATTAGTGTCTTGTTTGCTGCAGTGGTTTATCTTTGGGTATGCTACTGTAGTTGTTTCTTTGCTGGGCTATAGATTAGGTTATTGGACCTTTCGAGGTTTGTGGCCCTTCTTGCGCCTCTAGGCAGCGCCATTCGTGGTGCGCCTTACTAAACCGCCTTAATTAGCGTCCACTTTTCTTGGTCTTTGTACCAAGAATATATAAGACCGCGTTATTTATTTGATGCATTTCCTTTTAATTTATGTTCACCATCACTGAATATTGATGAGGTTAATTCAGGGTTCTTTGTTGGGTTGCACAGCTCTATGCTTTTATTTGTTGTAATTTCTTTGTTCATGTACTTAAATTAAAAAAAGAAAAGAAAAGAAAAAAAAAAAAAAAAGATGCACTACAGAAGTTAGAGGCACCACATCATTTACAGATCTAAGCTGACAACTTGTTAGAGTATATTTGGATTACCTTGAAGTCAGGAATTTGATGAAAATTGTATTGCCTTAGATAAAGATTAGATTAGCTTGAATTTAGGGATTTGATGATATTGAATCACCATAAATTAAAGGATTTGATGATATTGAATCACCCTAAATTAAGAAATTTGATTAGGATTATATTTTTACTCTATAAGCTCTATAAATAGTCTTTTATTTTGTACACTCATAAAGTGAATAAGAGTATAATGTGCCCTTTAGACTTTACTTTATAGACGTAGGCTATAGACCGAATCATGTAAAATCTCTCGTCTCTATTTTTTATTATCCCACACTGTCTTTAATTTCTTTTAGATTTATGTCTTCTTCATCAGAGCTATAGGCTAACTTCAATCTTCAATCCTGTGGAATTTTGATTTGATTTGATTTTTCTTTTCTTTCTATTCTCATCGTTTTGTCTCTGTTATACACAAATATCGTAGAACAAAATCATTTATGAGAGTACATATTTTCTTTTGGGCCTACAGTGATTATTCTCCATCGGAAGCACCAAAAAAAAAAAAAAAAAAAAAAAAAGAAAAAGAAAAAAATTAACAGCCACAAGGACAATCAACCACAAAAGGAAGTCTACCATATTTGTCATTAATAAATCCACAAATCGTGGAGTTGCTTGTAACGTTACGAGTGTCTCATTACCGTGTATACTGTTGGTAAAATACAAGTGAGAGCAAAAATAAATAAAAAAGAAAAAGAAGAAGAAGAAGAAGAAGAAGAAAATAAATAATAAATAAATCAAAAGTGGTCAAGTTGCCCGTCTTTTGGCCATTTGTCGGCCTATTTTATTTGGCCTTTGTGGTATTGTTCAAATGCAGGCCAATTTCAACCCATAGTTGACTAGCTCATAGTTAGCTTTTATTTTAGTCCATAGTTGACTTTGATTTTGGCTCATAGTTGGCCTATTGACATTTAAATCGTATCTCCAATCACCGTCGCAGTCCGCCTCCAGTTATCGCTGACGATAGTCATTGATCGTTGTCATCCTCAAGAAAAAAAAACAAAGGATCTCCAAAAGAAGAAGAACTTATTGCAAACTCAAGCTTCCAGAATTTAAAATCCTTGCACATTGAGTTTGATGGGGAATGTTAAAGAATATTTGGATTACCCTGAAGTTAGGGATTTGATGAAAATTGTATTGCCTTTGATAAAGATTAAATTACCTTGAATTTATGGATTTTATAATATTGAATCACTCTAAATTAAGGGATTTGATTATTATTATATTTAATCTATAAGCTCTATTAAATAGAACCTTTTGTATTGTACACTCATCAAGTGAGTAAGAGTATAATGTAGTAATTTGGGTTTTATCTTGTGGACATAGGTCATAGACTGAACCACGTAAAATCTCGTCTCTATTTTTTTTTTATTCTGCACTTTGTCTTTAATTTATTTTAAGATTTTAGGACAAATGGTGATTTAACATGGTATCAGAACAGAGGTCCTGAGTCGAAACCTGTCTCATTCATTTACCTCTCATTTCAATTATATATTCCACGTGTTGAATTTCACATATTAAAAGAGAGTTTGAGCCTACACGTAAGGGGGAATGTTAAAGTCATGTTGATTAAGTGATTAAATTTACCTCTTCTTATTAACTTAAACTTTTGGGACAAATGTTAATTTAACACAACAACCTTCAAAGCCAAGCCAAATTATAACTTAGTTCAATGTGACCTATCAAAAGAAAAAAAAAAGGAATAAAAAACTAAGGTCTCTTTAAACTTTTTATTGCATGGAAGCCAAAATGTTCAAATGAATTGCTTACTGTATGATTGTATTGAGTCATAAATGAACAGAGAATGCTACAAATTACTTGGGAGAATTTGGAGTCTTTCAAATGGAAATTAGTTCGTCGTGATAAGTAAGAACTATATATTTGAATTTATTATGTAAACCATGTGCAATCCCAACCTAGTTAAGATTATAGGAGGTTGTTTTAATTAGGTGGTTGAGCCTTCGCCTGAATTTATTATGTAAACCATGTGCAATCCTCATCTAGTCAAGATTATAGAAGGTTGTTTTAATTAGGTGGTTGAGCCTTCAATAATGGTGGGAATTAAGGCCTTTCAATATTCATGGGGACGAACTGTGTTTACATTTGAAACATGCAAAGAGGTTTAGAAATACTGAAATGGAAACCATAAAAGTTTCTTAGTTACTAAAAGCTCATTTTGCCCGAAACGAAATTTGGCGTCTTTTAGTCCGGAATAGGATTTTATATTATTACGCAGTCTGAATAACATATCTTGGACAGCCTAACTAAGAGAGAGAGATTGTAGGGCTTACCTACCCTAGACAGGTGAGTCTCGCATCCTTCCTGCATCCTAATTACAGGGATCCGAATTGCTCTTAACCCGGTTAATAATGTTTCTTTTTTTCTCTTTCACATTTTATTTTTTGGATTATTGAGTTAATTGTTAACTTTTTTATTATTCAAGAATAAACATAAAAATTTCTTTTTATCCTTTCATTTTCACAGACCAATATTTCTAATTAAGAAAAATGCTCGGAATACTTAATCTTTTAATTACTACAATCCTTTACAAATTTACATAGCAATCCACATAAGTATCACGTTTTTTATAAATAAATTTTATTGTTTAGTGAATGACGTAATACGATTAGGTGAACTATTATAGTACACGTAACAAGACACCATTTACAATGTATAGTGTAGTAATAACGGGAAATACAAAGACCAATTAAATTAATATAGAAATAGGAATATTCTCTCCCTTACAATTCCCATATTCCTAGTACTTTCTCATTGAAGTTGAAATCTAAACATGCATGTGAAGCTAGGTATTGAAAATTCCTACAGCCCAGCTCATCAGCCGACAGCCAATAGCCAACAGCCATCATCCATTCTCCATTCTCCATTCTCCCTTAGAGTTGCTGACTGTCTATAAATATATAGCTTAGTTCACGGGATTAATGTTGTAGAATTATAACATTTGCACCTTCTTGAAAATCCCAGCTTCTGTCAAGCCTTTCCGAAATATATACATATCAAGGTAAGCCATCTAGTCCAAACAACTTTTTGTTGCAATGGAAATGAGTTCCTAAAAGGTTATCTTTTCTAAAGAGAAAAGGTTATTTTTTTATCATGGGGCGGGGGGGTTATGGAAAGAGGCATAGCTAGGTAGAGCCTTGGGGGGACCATGGCCCCCTCAAGCCCCAAGCTTTTTCCAAAAAAAAAAAAAAAAAAAATTAATTTTTTCCCATAATTTGTTCTTTTTTTATTTTTTTAGTTTTGACTCTCCAAATTTTTTGTTTTTCAATTTGGCTCCCTCAAAGTCTAAAAGCTAGCTCCGCCCTGGTTATGGCCCCCCTTCATTCATGCTTTCTCCTACGAGAAATATCCTAATTCCGTCTCTCATTCGTGCTTTGGCTTTCTAACAAGAAATCCTAATTCCGTTGGCTAGTTTACGGCTACATTTATTGTGATGCATATATTAATGCTCCTTGTAGCTTAAAGAAAGCTAGCACACAACCTCTTCATTCACCCACCAAAAAGAACTTGCAAAAACCCTTCAATTAATTAGCTTCTTTGAACTTAAGAAAGATTGTTTGTGTTAAATTCTGACAGGAGGAATACCTATTCCTCTAAAAAAAGAGAGGAATAACTATTTTTTGAAGAATGAAATGAGTTTTCCAAAAAAAAACCTACTAACTATTTTTTTTCTTCAAACTTAAAAAAAAAAAAAAAAAAGAATAAAAAAAGGGAAAGGCAAATCTGCAATGTCTTTTCGTCTTGACGACCAAATTCTCAACCACACTATTTTTTTTCTTTTTTTTTTTCTGCAAAATTGAAAAAAAAAAAGAAAGAAAAGAAAACCCGAACATCACTTCTGCAATCTCTCTTCATCTTGATGGCCAAACCCCCAACCACACCTGCCTCCTTAGTCAACCCCATCTCCTTCGTCAAATTTGTAATCTCCTACTCAAACCCTTCTCCTAAGCATTTCCTTCAAACCCATTTGCACATTTCCAACACCATAAAGAAATAATTCTTATTTTCCCACAACAATTCTAAAAGCTTGTATGTACACACAACGCTTGAACATGAAAAGGGAAAAAAAAGAATTAGCTTTAACCCTAAAGATCTATCACATGAAAGAAAGCACAAACGTTTGAATAATTCGGGTTTTTTTTTTATAAATATTATTATTTTATTTGTTTATATATATATATATTCAAGCTATATATTTTAGTAATTTTGGTACAATTCCACTAAAAGCATATGTATTATTACCAAACTACGTAATAGTAATAACTATTTTATTTCACATACTTTTATTTTCAATAGTAATTATTTATTTATTTTAATGAAATAGCTATATAGTCCACATATATAGCAAAGGCCCTAATATTTTCTCATGGAAGTTGGAATCTAAACATGCATGTGCAGGCACTGAAATTTCCTACAGCCCAGCACATCAGTCATCATCGATGTCGATCTCCATTCTCAACTAAATTAGTCAAAACATGCATGTGATGGTAAGGAGTTTGTAAACATTTTCCACTGGACTATAAATGTTAGTAATAGTTGGCCTATTAATTTATAACAATTGACTTCAAGTCGAATCATAAATTAAATAACATTAATTAGGATAAAATAATAAAGCATAGAAACACTCGTGGCTATGTACACGTACAATACGTTGAACCCGGCCGTAAAAAGTGGATCGCCAACTTAATTTATTAGTCCGCAGACCCCATCGTCATCGAAAGCTTGTTTCAGTAACATTTAGGCAGGTTATATTAGAGTTTGCTGAGACAGTCTATAAATAGCTTAGTTCATGGGATTGTTGTAGAATTATAACATTTGCACCTTCTTGAAAATCCCAGCTTCTGTCAAGCCTTTCCAAAATATGAAGGTAAGCCTTCTAATCCAAACAACTTTTTGTTGCATTGAAAATGAGTTCGTAAAAGGTTCTCTCTTCTAAAAAGAAAAAGAGAAAAATAGTTCTTTTATTGTCAGGGACGGAATCAGGTAGCTAGAGGGGTTATGGCCGCCCTTCATTCATGCTTTTCCCCCACGAGAAATCCTAATTCCGTCCCTCATTCATGCTTCGATCTCCTAACGAGCTAGAAATTATAATTCTATTGGCTGGTTTACGACTACGTTTATTGCAATGCATATATTAATGTTCCTTGTAGCTTAAAGAAAGCTAACACACAACCTCTTCATTCACCCAACAGAAAGAACTTGCAAAAACCCTTCAATTAATTAGCTAGCTTCGTCTTTTAACTTAAGAATGATTGTTTGTGTTAAATTTTCACTTTGAGGAAAAAGAAACAGTAATTTTGGTACAATCGCTATATATGACATATTATATGATCTAATTAACGTTGTATTAATTGCAGCAAAAGATAGTCATTAAGGTGCAAGTGGTCTGTGACAAATGCCGGACCAAAGCCTTGAAGATAGCTGCTGCAGCAGATGGTAATTGAAAATGTTCAAGAGTTCAAATATTATCTCCCAAATTGCTTACTATATTTTAATTCATTTTATAATATGTATATATATATATGTTATAGGGGTTGTATCAGTGGCATTAGAAGGGCAAGACAAAGATCAAGTGGTGGTGATTGGAAATGAAGTTGATGTATCTTGCTTGACCAGTTCTCTTAGGAAGAAGGTCGGCCATGCGACTATTGTAAGCGTGGAGGAAGTCAAGCCCAAACCTAAACCTGATGAAAAGAAAAAAGAAGACACTAGTAAGAAGAAGGTAGAAGACAAGGACAAGAAAGGTGGAACTGAAAACAAATGTTCATGTCCAACACCTCTATGTGCGTGTCCGCTGCCGTGTTACCAATCTCAGCTAGTGTTTTATGATCGTGATCCCTACCAGCCACCTTGCACCATTATGTGATAGCCGGCCGGCTAGCCGGATACGAGTAAATCGATCTATAAATCATTCCGACTTGGATCATTTCAAAGCTGATGTGACGTGATTCCCCGTAGCATTGCCCATTAGATATACTTTCTGATCTGTCATTTTTTTGTTTAGCTAGCTTGCATCTGCATTAATTATAAGATATATATCTTTAAATATGTTGCGTATCAATATCATATATAGTTTCTGTTACCTAGTAATTAATTTGCGGCTTTCAGAATCATTCTCTTGTATGATACTAAAATATTCTTAAATAAAAACATCAATGATTGTTAGCTTAAATATGCATTTTGAGAAGTTAGTTATGTCTCCCTTACGATTTGATTCTTAGTATATTCAATTCGATCTCCCAAAAATTTGAATTTCTAAATTAAGTTGAAATTAAACCCTTACAATTTGGAACCAGACATTGTTAAATCATTATTTATCTTAAAATGATATATAGTGAAATGATTCATTATATATTTCATGACCTGTGAGTTTAAACTACATACCACTTAATAAATAAGGTTCAACACGTAGAATATTTAATTGATTCTAACGCTCGTTGTTTAGTCGTTATTACAGTCACCAGGTGATGATTGACCTTTACAAATCTTATTAAGAGTTGACTTAAGACATTAATAATTGAGTATTAGTAAGATAAACCAACAATATTATCATGCATGATAAAACGAGTATACGTACGTTTGGACCCTTAATTAAGAAGTGGCTCTTAATTAGTCCTAGCTCTAATCAATATCTTAAATCCTGGTTTGGATTGCTAACAGCGGTTTATGATCCCTACCCACCAAGTTGCACCATCATGTGATGGAATGGGCTTAACTTGCCATATATATATATATATATATATATATATATATATATATATATATATATATATATATATATATATATATATATATATATATTTTCTGATCATTTGGTGGGAACCCCTTCATGTAATTAAATTGTTCTAGCATTATCATATATATATATATATATATATATATATATATATATATATATATATATTGAGATAATTCTATCTGTGTATTTCCATGGATTAGAAAAATACACCACCAATTACACATCTCTTGTAATCAATCGGACCAATTGCAAGGAAAATGTCATAAAAAAAATTTAGGACGTAGGGAGGAATATTAAAAGAATATTTTTTCACTCATTAAGAGTCCAATTTGAAAATTTGATGTTGAATTAGTATTTGATTCAAAAAATTTCTCTTGATTTACACGTTAAAAGTCTGGGGATGAACACGAGAAATTAATGAAATAGCTAGTGAAGAGTTTGTCTTAATTATGGTCCTTGCAAATCTTTTGTTTTTATGTGAACTCTTTTTCTTTCTATTTTTCTTCTTCTATAGACTATTGTGTGAAACAAAAACTTGCTTTCATAATATGTTGTACGAATTAAGGTGTCGTTTTAGAGCCGTCGTTCACGGCCGCCCACACTGTGACAGCTTTCACTCTGAACTTGATATGAAGAATATGAGATAGATTATGTAGATCTTTAACCATGTTGGAATAAATGTCATTGCCTTTTTTCTTTGTTTTTATTTGTTTGAGGTGGCATGAAGATCGATGATGAGATGTAGATCTTTAATTAACCATGTTACCTAGGGTGGTTTAATTGGTTAAACAGCAATTAAATTTTCAGGGTTGTAGTATTCATTTGACTTTGCATGATATTTAAAAATTTGTAAATAAAAAAGCATTAATGTTAGTAACATGATGGACATTAATATACCGTGTGGATTACTTTTATGTTTTCTGGGGATGATTAAATCTTCCAAGAATATTCAGAATTAATTCTGGGTTTTTATAAATTAGTGTTACATTTTACCTTTTTATGTAAAACAAGTGTCAATCACACTTATAAAGAATTGAAGGATCAATTTTGTAAAATTAAGAATTAGACAACAAATATTCAATTGAAAGCATCATGCAATGATTCAAATCCTTAGTGCAGATATGGCTTAAAAAAATGAATAAAAAACATCCATTGTTTAGCTTTGTACGTATGAACAAATTAATTAAGTTTATAAAGGGAACAATACCCTCAACACTATTCCCTCTCCGGCCGGCACCAAGTCCTACCAAATTCGGGGGAAAATTTTTAGCGTAGAAATCAGTAGTTTTCTCAAAAAAAAAAAAAAAAAAAGTTCATTAAGGATTAAATTTACCTCTTCCTATTAGCTTAAGCTTTTGGGACAAGTGGTAATTTAACACATCCAGTACCTTCAAAGCCAAGCCAAATTATAACTTAGTTCAATGTGACCTGTCAGAAGATAAAAAGGAAGAAAAAAAAAAGGAATAAAAAACTTTTTATTGCATGGCCGGGAAGCCAAAATGTTCAAATGAATTGCTTACTGTATGATTGTATTGAGTCATAAATGAACAGAGAATGCTACAAATAACTTGAAAGAATTTGGAGTCTTTCAAATGGAAATTAGTTCGTCGTGATAAGTAAGAACTATATATTTTAATTTATTATGTAAACCATGTGCAATCCCAACCTAGTTAAGATTATAGGAGGTTGTTTTAATTAGGTGGTTGAGCCTTCGCCTGAATTTATTATGTAAACCATGTGCAATCCTCATCTAGTTAAGATTATAGAAGGTTGTTTTAATTAGGTGGTTGAGCCTTCAATAATGGTGGGAATTAAGGCCTTTCAATAATCATGGGGACGAACTGTGTTTACATTTGAAACATGCAAAGAGGTTTAGAAATACTGAAATGGAAATCACAAAAGTTTCTTAGTCACTAAAAGAGCATTATGCCCGAAACGAAATTTGGCCTCTTTTAAACTGGAATAGGATTTTATGTTGTTATGCAGTTTGAATAACATAACTTGGACAGCCTAACTAAGAGATAGGGGTTGTAGGGCTTACCTACCTTAGACAGGTGAGTCTCGCATTCTTCCTACATCTTAATTACAGGGATCCGAATTCCTTTTAACCCGATTAATAATGTTTCTTTTTTCCTCTTTCACATTTTATTTTTTGGATTATTGAGTTAATTCTTAACTTTTTTATTATTCGAGAATTTTATGTAAACATGCATACCTTAGCCAAAATACATACAATTTTTCTTTTTATATTGTCTTTTTCTGGTCACATTTATGTATATAATCCTTTATAATAAACATAAAAATTTCTTTTTATCCTTTCATTTTCACATGCAGACCAATATTTATAACAAAAATACTTGGGATACTACTTCTTTTAATTATTACAATCCCTTACAAATTTATGTAGCAATCCACATGAGTGTCACGTTTTTAATTTACAGATAAATTTTATTGTTTAGTGAATGACGTAATAAGTATTAGGTGAACTGCTATAATACCCGTAACAACACTCCATTTACTATGTATAGTGTAGTAATAACAGGAAATATTTAGAGTAATTAAATTAATATAGAAATAGGAATATTCTCTCCCTTACAATTCCCATATTCCTAGTACTTTCTCATGGAAGTTGGAATCTAAACATGCATGTGAAGCTAGCTATTGAAAATTCCTACAGCCCAGCTCATCACCCGACAGCCGACAGCCGACAGCAATCATCCATTCTCCATTCTCCAGTAGAGTAGCCGACTGTCTATAAATAGCTTAGTTCACGAGATTAATGTTGTAGAATTATAACATTTGCACCTTCTTGAAAATCCCAGCTTCTGTCAAGCCTTTCCGAAATATATATGAAGGTAAGCCATCTAGTCCAAACAACTTTTTGTTGCAATTAATGGAAATGAGTTCTAAAAAGAAATAGAGAATATATAAAGGTTTTTTTATTTTCAGGGAGTGGGGGTTATGGCCGCCCTTCATTCATGCTTTCCCCGACGAGAAATATCCTAATTCTGTCCCTCATTCATGCTTTGGCCTCTTAACGAGAAATCCTAATTCCGTCGGCCGGTTTACGGCTACATTTATTGTGATGCATATATTAATGTTCCTTGTAGCTTAAAGAAAGTTAGCACACAACCTCTTCATTCACCCACCAAAAAGAACTTGCAAAAACCCTTCAATTAATTAGCTTTGTCTTTTAACTTAAGAAAGATTGTTTGTGTTAAATTTCTGACTTGGAGGAAAAAGAAATAGTAAGATATATATATATATACACACACACTATCTCTAAGCCAATTAGATGACTATATATGCATGTTGTATGATCTAATTAACGTTGTATTGCAGCAAAAGATAGTCATTAAGGTGCAAGTGGTCTGTGACAAATGCCGGACCAAAGCCTTAAAGATAGCTGCTGCAGCAGATGGTAATTAAAAATGTTCAAGATTTCAAATATTATCTCCCAAATTGCTTAGTATATTTTAATTCATTTTATAATATGTATATGCATATGTTATAGGGGTTGCATCAGTGGCATTAGAAGGGCAAGACAGAGATCAAGTGGTGGTGATTGGAAATGAAGTTGATGTATCTTGCTTGACCAGCTCTCTTAGGAAGAAGGTCGGCCATGCGACCATTGTAAGCGTGGAGGAAGTCAAGCCCAAACCCAAACCTGATGATAAGAAGACGGAAGGAGACAAGAAAGGTAAAACTGAAAACAAATGTTCATGTCCAACACCTAAATGTGCATGTCCGCCGCCATGTTACCAACCTCAGCTAGTGTTTTATGATTGCGATGCCTACCAGCCAACTTGCACCATCATGTGACGGCCGGCCAGCCGGATACGAGTAAATCGATCTATAAATCATCTCGGCCTGTATCACTTCAAAGTTGATGTGGCATGATTACTTTCTGATCTGTCACTTATTTATTTAGCTTGCATGTCCATTAATTCTGAGATGTATATCTTTGAACATGTTGCGTATGATATATAGTTTTTGTTACCTAGTAATTAAATTTGGGGCTTTCAGAATTCATTTTCTTGTATGATACTAATTAAAATATTTTTAAATAAAAACATCAATGACTGTTAGCTTGAATATGCATTCTGAGAAGTTAGTTGTCTACCTTACAATTCGATTCTTGGTATATTCTCCCAAGGAAAATGTCATATAAAAATTTGGGACGGAGGGAGCATTAAAAGAATATTTTTCACTCATTAAGAGCCCAATTTGAAAATTTGATGTTGAATTAGTATTTGATTCAAAAAATTTCTCTTGATTTATGATGTTATAGGTGTTGGTTAGGTATATAATGTATATGCCTAACCAACAAGTTAAAATACTGGGGATGGACACGAGAAATTAATGAAAGAGTGAAGAGTTTGTCTTAATGGACCTTGCAAATCTTTTGTTTTTATGTGAACTCTTTTTCTTTCTGTTTTTTCTTCTATAGTGGGAAACAACAAACTTGCTTTCATAATATATATGTTGTACTAAGGAGGGGTCGGGTCATGACTTTTGATAAGTCAATATATATAGCTTCTCCAAAGCTGCCTTTCATGGTTCCAAAATCACAAATCCTAATATGATGTACGACAATCCGAGCTCGATCCCGCATAATCCAACTCGGTCATCGTGAGTCGTACGGCTCGGATATCCTGAGTGGCATAGCTGGCCGATTCTTTGGCTAATTTTATGGCTTCTTTAGTTATTTTATTTCCTAAAGGGGGTTTTCTTTGTCACCAAGTATTTTTATTAATTTGGAAATATCTAGTACCACCCATTATTTACTTATTATGTTTATTTCCAGCCTTAGAGAATTTGGAAATAGCTATTCCGCATAGCAAAAAAGCCCTAATATTTTCTCATGAAAGTTGGAATCTAAACGTGCATGTGAAGGCACTGAAAATTCCTACAGCCCAGCACATTAGTCATCATCGATGTCTCCATTCTTGAAAATGATTTGTGGGGACGGATTTTTTCCGCCCCCCACCCGGCATTTTTCACTAAAAGATAATTTTTTTAATGAAAAATGCCGGGTGGCTCACGCCTCCCCCATTCTCCACTAAATTAGTCAAAACATGCATGTGATGGTATGGAGTTTGTGAACATTTTCCACTGGACTATAAATGTTAGTAATAGTTGACTTCAAGTCAAATAATGATCATAAATATAACATTAATTAGGATAAAATAATAAGCATAAAAACACTCGTGGCTATGTGTTATAGAGCACGTACAAATGCGTAAAAAGCTAATATAAATTAGTCCTCAAACCCCATAATCAAAACCTAGTTTCAGTAACGCATTTAGGCAGGTTAATTAGAGTTTGCTGAGACAGTCTATAAATAGCTTAGTTCATGGGATTGTTGTAGAATTATAACATTTGCACCTTCTTGAAAATCCCAGCTTCTGTCAAGCCTTTCCGAAATATGAAGGTAAGCCATCTAGTCCAAACAACTTTTTGTTGCATTAGAAATTAGTTCTTATAAGGTTCTCTTTTCCAAAAAGAAAAAGAGAAAAAAAAAAAAAAAAAAAAAAAAAAAGAAAAAGATTTTTTTATTGCCAGGGAGCGGGGGTTATGGCCGCCCTTCATTCATGCTTTTCCCCAACGAGAAATCCTAATTCCGTCATTCATTCATGCTTTGACCTCCTAACTAGAAATTCTAATTCCGTCCCTCATTCATGCTTTGGCCTCCTAACGACAAATCCTAATTCCATTGGCTAGTTTACGGCTACATTTATTGTGATGCTTGTAGTTTAAAGAAAGCTAGCACACAACCTCTTCATTCACCCAACAGACAGAATTTGCATAAACCCTTCAATTAATTAGCTTCTTTTAACTTAAGAAAGATTAATCGATCGTTTGTGTTAAATTCTGACTTGGAAGAAAAAGAAGCAGTAAGTTTTATATATATATATATAGACACACACACACTATCTCTAAGCCAATTAGATGACTATATATGACATGTTATATGATCTAATTAACGTTGTATTGCAGCAAAAGATAGTCATTAAGGTTCAAGTGGTCTGTGACAAATGCCGGACCAAAGCCTTGAAGATAGCTGCAACAGCATATGGTAATTAAAAATGTTCAAGAGTTTAAATATCATCTCCCAAACTGCTTAGTATATTTTAATTCAAGTTATAAAATAGATATATATGTTATAGGGGTTGCATCAGTGGCATTAGAAGGGCAAGACAGAGATCAAGTGGTGGTGATTGGAAATGAAGTTGATGTATCTTGCTTGACCAGTTCTCTTAGGAAGAAGGTCGGCCATGCGACCATTGTAAGCGTGGAGGAAGTCAAGCCCAAATCTGATGATAAGAAAAAAGAAGACACCAGTAATAAGGAAGGAGACAAGGATAAGAAAGGTGGAACCGAAAACAAATGTTCATGTCCAACACCTCTATGTGCATGTTCGCCGCCATGTTACCAACCTCAGCTAGTGTTTTATGATCATGATCCCTACCAGCCGACTTGCACCATCATGTGACGGCCGGCTGGCCAGCCGGATACGAGTAAATTGATCTATAAATCATCCTGGCTTGTATCCCTTCAAAGCTGATATGACGTGATTTCTCATAGCATTGTCTGTTGGATATACTTTCTGATCTGTCACTTATTTGTTTAGTTTGCATCTGCATTAATTATGAGATGTATATCTTTAAACATGTTGCGTATGATATATAGTTTTTATTACCTAGTAATTAAATTTGCGGCTTTCAGAATTCATTTTCTTTGTATGATACTAAAATATTTTTAAATAAAAACATCAATGATTGTTAGCTTGAATATGCATTCTGAGAAGTTAGTTGTCTCCCTTACAATTCGATTCTTAGTATATTCTCCCAAAAATTTGAATTTCTAAATTATGTTGAATTTAAACCCTTACAATTTGGAGCCAGACATTGTTAAATCATTATTTATCTTAGAAAATGATATACAAAGAAATGATTAATTATTCTTCTCATGTGTGAGTTCAAATTACGTACCCCTTAATAAATAATGTTCAACACGTAGAATACTTAGTTGAGTTTCATCGGTATTAGTGGAGGAGCCTCGTTAGGGACCGTGACCCTCACAAAATTACAAAAAAAAAAAGTTGTTTTTTTGAGAGAAATGAATGAAAGAGTGAAGAGTTTGTCTTAATGGTCCTTGCAAATCTTTTGTTTTTATGTGAACTCTCTCTCTCTCTCTCTCTCTCTCTCTCTCACACGTAGAATAACGATTACAATTCCAAATTAAAACAACCTTTGTAAGTTTAAGTTGAATAAGATTGCACCAGGTTTTATAGCTTTACTCTTACATAAATTCAAATATATAGTTCATACTTATTCCCAAGGACTTTATTGAAAGAAATAAAGAGAAGACAGTGAACACAGAGAAGGAGAAGAGGGAAGAAGAGAAACGCAAGGTAAGATTAAGGACTACATTGTTGCTGATTTCATTGCATCTTTTGGTTACAAGTTACACTAATATATAGACTTAAGAAAGGGTATAAAACCTATGTACAATGAGAGAAACTAAAGGCTGATTACTGATTGGAGGTATGGGTTGAAGATTGCGAGTATGGTGCCTGATGAGAGGAGTGGTCAGGAATGGGCTGTATGGGCTTGGTGTCTTCTGATATGCTGATGTGTTGCTGCCATGGATGACTTGCTGCTCTTGCTAAACTCCGATGTCTTGCTGCAGGGGTTTATCTTCTAACATTTATTTCAACTAAATTACTAACACCCAATTATTATAAGATAAGCCTGTAACAAAACTTTGTCAAATTGTATCAAATAGTCAAATTTTCCAAGACTAAAATTTCCCTTTCCCGTGTGAAAGAGAGACCAAATAATGGTGGGAATTAAGGCCTTCCAATATTCTTGGGGACGAACTGTGTTTACATTTTTTTGCACGCAAAGAGGTTTAGAAATATTGAAACGGAAATCACTAAGGTTTCTTAGTCATTAAAAACTCACTCCGCCCAAAACGAAATTTGGTCTCTCTTAGCCCGAAATAGGATTTTATGTTATTACGTTGTCCGAATAATATAAAAATTCAGACTGCCTAACTAAGAGAGAGGGGTTGTAGGGCTTACCTATCTCAGACAGGTACGTCCTGCATCCTTCTTGCAACCTATTTATAGGGATCCGGATTCCTCTTAACCCGATATTGTTTCTTTTTTCCTCTTTCGCATTTTAATTTTTGGATGATTGAGTTAATTGTTACCTTTTATTATTCGAGAATTTTATGTAAACATACCTTATCCAAATTACATACAATTTTTCTTTTTATATTGGCTTTTTCTGGTCACATTTATGTATATAATCCTTTATAACAAACATAAAAATTTATTTTTATCCTTTCATTAATTTTCACAAACCAATATTTATAAGAAAAATACTTGGGATACTACATCTTTTAATTACTACAACCCTTTACAAATTTACGTAGCAATCAACATGAGTGTCACGTTTTTTATAAATAAATTTAATTGTTTAATGAATTACGTAATAAATATTAGGTGAATTGTTATAGTACCTGTAACACCACCTCATTTATAATGTAGTAATAACGGAAAATACTAGGACTAATTAAATTAATATAGAAATAGGAATCTTCTCTCCCTTACAATTCCAATCCTACGGCTCGTTTGGTACGCGGGATAAACTCTAGGAATAAAATGATTTCCTATGGAATAACTATTCTCTTGTTTGGTTGTACATTATTCATAGGAATAACTATTCCTATTGAAATAGTGACTTTCCTACGAAGAGAAATAATTATTCCTCTAAAAAAATGAGAGGAGTGGCTATTTCTTGAAGAATGAAATGAGTTTTTCAAAAAAAAAAAAAAAAAAAGGATAATTGCACTATTGGTCCCTGAAGTTGGCGTAAATTACAAATCACTCATTGTGGTACAAAAAGTTCATGGAGAATCCTTGTGGTAAACTACAACTACGATTCACTCCCTCAACCCGTTTTCCGTTCACCAAATTAACAGATTCCGTTAGTTTGCCGCATCATAGCCAATAAAAAACGAATTCATCGTAATTGAAAATAACCAATTCGTTTCAACATTCACCTTCATAGAAAAAACCAGAATAAATTAAGTATCGTGTTACATGTCCACTTCAAATAACCAATACCATAAAGAAAGTTCTCCAAACAAATGAAATTTTGAAATAATTATCTTATGTAACGCCATGCATGGGGAAAACTTTTAACATTTTATGAAAAATATAAAAGCTGAGGAAAATAAAAATAAATTGCAGACTTAAAGATGCGTCGTGAGTGAGTAGTGCTTTGTTGAGCATTCGGTTGAAAATAATAAGAAAAACGGGACAAAAGCTATGGAAATTTGGGTCTTCACACATATCTCGATCGATTGAGATATAGGCTTGGCTTGATCGATCAAGTTTGGAAGGCCGGCCTGAATCTGGGCCGGAAAAAGATCAACGGTTCAGATAAAAATGTTAAAATCTCGGTCGATGGACCAAGCCAATTGGGCATTTCCACATGTTTAATTTTAGGGGGAGAGGTTAGGTGAGACTTGATGAGCATTTCCACATGGTTGTTGAACCATGCTTAATTGGTTGACTGAGCTCAAGTCTCGATTGACCAAGCCACGTTGTGATCAAGCGTTGGATAATTTGAAATCTTTTCGGTCGACTGGGATAATTAAGTTCTAAACTCAAGACATGTCCCGAAAATCATCATCTTTAACCATACTAACTACTAATAATTTAATATGTTAGGTTAACATACTAAATACTATTATTAAAGTATTATGATTAATATGTAATACAATATTTACATAGCTAGTATGCTATATATATATATATATATATATATATAGTTAATAAAATTTACTTAGTATATGTTAATAAACTAGATAATATGTCAGTTTATAAATTAACTAGGTAGTATGCTAACTAATACACACACATAAATATTTAGTAACATATTTTATTTAATTACTAATATACATGCTTAAATTTATATAACACATTTTTAGTAATGTATAAGAGATATGAACGAACTAACGAGTCGGATTAAAAAGTCGAGCGAGCGATCCGGTCGAGCGAGTGATCTAGTCGAGCTTCAAACGAGCTGAGCTCGCGAGCTCCTACGGAGTTTTGTCGAGTGAGTCGGGTATGTATTACTTACTAAACGAGTCGAGCGAGCAATCTGATCGAACTTCAAACGAGATAAACTCGCAAGCTCTACAGAGTTTTGTCGAGTGAGTTGGGTTTGTATCACTTACTAATCGAGCGGGTTTCTACAGTAATGAGCGAGTTTCTACATTATCGATTTCGAGTTCGAATTGAGCTAAACCGAGTGGGTTGTCGAACGGACTAGTTTATTTACATCCCTACTTACTCCTAAGCATCACCATCAAACCCATTTACACATTTCCAACACCATAAAGAAATAATTCTGATTTTCCCACAACAATTGCAAAAGCTTGTATGTACACACAACGTACGCTTGAACATGAAAAAGGGAAAAAAAGAATTAGCTTTAACCCTAATGTTCTATCACATGAAAGAAAGCACAAACGTTTGAATAATTCCAGGTTTTTTTTTTTTTTTTTTTTTTTAATATATTATTATTTTATTTATTTATATATAGTATATGCATCAAAGGTATTTTAGTAATTTTGGTACAATTCTACCAAAAACATATGTATTATTACCAAACTACATAATAGTAATAACTATTCTATTTCATTTACTTTTATTTTCAATAATAATTATTCATTTCTTAATTGAATAGTTATCCCGCGTGTCAAACGGGCCCTAATATTTTCTTATAAAAGTTGGTAGGCACCGAAAATTCTAACAGCCCAGCACATCAGTCATCATCAATATCTCCATTCTCCACTAAATTAGTCAAAACATGCTTGCATGTGATGGTATGGAGTTTGTAAACATTTTCCAATGGACTATAAAATGTTAGTAATAGTTGACCTATTAATTTAATATATAATTGACTTCAAGTCAAATAAAAAATAATACTAATTAGGATAAAATAATAAGCATAAAAACACTCGTGGCTATGTGTTATTGGGCACAATACGCGTTGAATCCGTAAAAAGTGGATTGCCAGCTTAATTAATTGAGATTTGATTCCTACACAACACCACCACAACTGCATAACACTCCCTTACATGGGAGTGGGCCCCCACACACTGGACCTCACCCCATGTGAGGGAGTGTTGTGCAGTTGTTATGATGATGTTGTAAATCTATCATTTTCCTAATTAATTAGTCCTGAAACCCCATAATCAAAACCTAGTTTCAGAAACATTAGGCAGGTTAGAGTTTGCTCAGAGTCTATAAATAACATTTGCACCTTCTTGAAAATCCCAGCTTCTGTCAAGCCTTTCCAAAATATGAAGGTAAGCCATCTAATCCAAACAAAATTTTGTTGCATTAGATATGAGTTCCTAAAAGGTTCTCTTTTCCAAAAAGAAAAAGAGAAAAAAGGTTTTTTTTTTTTTTTTTTTGTCGGGGAGTACGTGGGGGTTATGGCCGGCTGCCCTTCATTCATGCTTTTCCCCCATGAAAAATCTTAGTTCCGTCCCTCATTCATACTTTAGCCTCCTAACGAGAAATTTTAATTCAATTCGTACATTGACTGGTTTAATTTATGGCTACATTTATTGCGATGCATATATTAATGTTTCTTGTAGCTTAAAAAAAGCTAGCTAACACACAACCCTCTTCATTCACCCAACAGAAAGAACTTGTAAAAACCCTTCAATTAATTAGCTAGCTTCTTTTAACTTAAGAAAGATTGTTTGTGTTAAATTCTTACTTGGAGGAAAAAGAAACAGTAAGATATATATATATATATATATATATGCATGCACACACTATCTCTAAGCCAATTAGATGACTATATATGGCATGTTATATGATTAATTAACGTTGTATTAATTGCAGCAAAAGATAGTCATTAAGGTGCAAGTGGTCTTTGACAAATGCCGGACCAAAGCCTTGAAGATAGCTGCTGCAGCAAATGGTAATTAAAAATGTTCAAGATTTCAAATATTATCTCCCAAATTGCTTACTATATTTTAATTCATTTTATAATATGTATGTACATATGTTATAGGGGTTGCATCAGTGGCAATAGAAGGGAAAGACAGAGATCAAGTGGTGGTGATTGGAAATGAAGTTGATGTATCTTGCTTGACCCGTTCTCTTAGGAAGAAGGTCGGCCATGCAACCATTGTAAGCGTGGAGGAAGACAAGCCCAAACCCAAACCTGATGATAAGAAAGGTGGACCTGAAATCAAATGTTCATGTCCAACATCTTTATGTGCATGTCCGCCGCCATGTTACCAACCTCAGCTAGTGTATTATGATCATGAACCTTGCCAGCCGACTTGCACCATCATGTGACGGCTGGCCGGATACGAGTAAATCGATCTATACATCATCTCGGACTGTATCACCACAAAGCCGATGTGGCATAATTCCCTGTAGCATTGTCTGCTAGATATATTTTTTTGATCTGTCACTTATTTGTTTAGTATCATACAAGAAAATGAATTCTGAAATCCGCAAATTCAATTACTAGCAAGCTAGGTAACATAAACTATATATCACACGCAACATGTTTAAAGATATACATCTCAGAATTAATGCTCTAGATATACTTTTTGGTCTGTCACTTATTTGTTGAACTTGCATCTGCATTAAAAGATTTACACATCTCTTGTAAAATACACCGCCACCAATTACACATCTCTTGTAATCAATCGGACCAAGGAAAATGTCATAAAAAAATTTAGGACGTAGGGAGCATTAAAAGAATTTTTTTTTTTTTTTTTTTTTTTTTTTTTTTCACTCTTTAAGAGCCCAATTTGAAAATTTGATGTTGAATTAGTATTTGATTCAAAAAATTTCTCTTGATTTATGATGTTATAGGTGTTGGTTAGGTATATAAGGTATATACCTAACCAACAAGTTAAAATACTGGGGATGAACACGAGAAATTAATGAAAGAGTGAAGAGTTTGTCTTAATGGTCCTTGCAAATCTTTTGTTTTTATGTGAACTCTTTTTCTTTCTGTTTTTCTTCTTCCATAGACTATATAGTGTGAAACAAATCAACTAAAAACGTTTTACGTGAAAATAAATAGAGCCTTAATTAAGCTTTTGTTATCCTCATTTTCAAAGCCCCAAAAAAGCTCTCTTCAGAAAGAATTTGCCAATGGTGACATTGAAATGATAGGGGCCGGAAATATTGTTAAAAAATGAAAAAAAAATAAAATAAAATAAAAAAAGATTGAAATTTTTAAGCAAAATGTGAGAAAATCCCTCCCTAATTTTGGATGTTACAGAAATGAATTCACAACAGCAAAGATGTCATTTCATTAAAATGTTTCTACACTAATTACCATGGAAAGCCTTGTCTACGTACAACACCATAAACTCGTCCACTTAAGACGATAAAAATAGGTCATTTGATCGATGAAGAGACAGTCTAGCACAATCTCTCTTGTCGACTTGGTGTCGGTTTAGTTTAATGGTTTCAAAACGTACGGTTTGAAAAAATATGATAAAAATTTGATTTTTAAAAAATTAGTTAAGCTTTTGATAGAATCGCGATTCAGTCTTTAAAAAACACACCGGTTATGCAAAAATGTGATTTTTTTTTTTTTTTCAAACCTAAATTTATTTATTTATTTTTTTTAAATGCAATCTCAAACGTAACATTTTCGGCAATTTAGTTTAAAAACACACATTTGACCGAAATCACAAGGCCAAACACACTCAACATCTATTTTCCATTTGATGTAGTGGATAGTGTAAAGAATGAACACGAGCATAAGCTTCTACGTCTTCCTGATCGGAGGAAACCCAAAAGAGCACAAACTTTGAAAAATTGAAAATTATTCTATATTTAACGTGTCCTAAATCATTACACTGGCTGTAGCATAAATATTACAATTGTAGAGATCTAAAAGGAAAAATTAATCACCTAATTAGGAAATTAAGCTATGTAAGGTAAATATAAGCTAAGTTTGGAAAGTAGAAATTGAGAGAAATACATTTTAGGAGAGGAATTTCTCGGTGTTTCCGAGTTGATGCTTGTGAGATTTTATCTCTTTGTACGTTGCGGTCGCACTCTCGTCTAAGCAAAGAGTGTAAACGGACAATTTTGTCAGCTCCAAGGATGTCTTCGGTCACACCATCATTCGAACGGAAGGTGCGGCCGAACTCCTCGGCAAGTCCTCGTTTGCACCACGTTCTAATCGAATGAGAATGCAAACCAATTGTTCGGTCCTTTAGCTTCAAGGCTTTGGTCGCGCTCCCATTTGGGCGGAGGTGCAACCCAGCCTTTTTACCTAGCTCCTGAACTATGCTACATCACTATCTAGATAGAAACAATAACTCTTTGATAGCAGTTCCTAATGGCGTTAGTTTCATAAATTTTCTTTACTAGTGTAAATAAATTAGATTCTTTTTGTTGCTCAACAACTACTTTGGGATTATCTAGTGGCGCAGAGGAATGTTTGGTCGTTTTGGCCTCATTGAAATTATTATAAGCTCCTATACCAACACCACTTTGCCAGAGCTATCAGGACACACCTACAAATAGGTTCACAGGTAGCTTCTCCAAAGCAGCCTTTCTTGGTTCCAAAATCACAAATGGAGGAACCGAGGGAGGCAGTCATGGTGTTCAATACAAGTGTCCTACAAGAAAAGCCACGGAAGTATCAAATTTCTATAGCCCTCTTTGCTTTCATGCCATTTCCATCCAACTACTCAAAGACAGACAGAAGGTTTAAAGGGAGACAGAGAGAGGTAGGCTAGGCGGTGCCACTTCAGAGTGGGGGAGACAATGGGGGAGGTATTGAGGATTGTCCCATTTGGTGGATGCTCTTTCTCTCCTTTCCATAAAAAGGGCTCAATCAAAAAGAAATCAATCCCCTAGAAAATTATTCCCTCTTTAACAAGGGTTCTTGTCGTTTCTGCTCATCCTCACCTCTACAAAAGCTACCTTCCACTTCCCTTTGGACTTTCCTTCCCACCCTTTTCTCCCTAACAACTCCTTTTGCCTCTCCTCACACATAACTTCAACTTTCTTGGACTTTACACCTCAGTGCCGAATTTTCATCTTTCAGAATCTATTATTGGCTAAACATACCAATGACCTCCTATATATTGGAAGAACTAAAAGAAATCCAAGCCCACCTCAGAAGGCACCATATCAGTCTCAGAAGCAGATTTCACTTCTCCAATGGGCAGGCAAAGCTGTGATGCTCCTGACATGCAATCCACCATTGCTCTGCTGCAAGAGAGGTTTAGACAATTGCAGAGGGCAAAGGAGATGAGAGAGGCTAGAGAGCTCTTGAGGCTGTTATCTGAACTGGAGAGGGTCAAGCCAGGCATGCATTATGATCCAAACAGGTTGTTTTTCCACTCTGAATTGATCCATTCATCTAATACACTGCCCCAAGGCTCCCATAACCTCCAAACAAACTTTCAGAGCAAGCATACTGATCTCCAGGTCACAGAGACTCCATTTTTCGCAAACTTAGGTTCCACAGAATCAGTCATGGAAAGAACAAATAATTTTGATGATTCAGATGTTGACACTTCTCTTCATCTGTGAAAATTTTACAATGTTAACCTCATTGCTGATTCTCATTTTCGTTAATTGTTCTCAATCTTTTACTTCTTCTATGGGAAATACAAACAGCAATGTAACTAGTGTCTACTTTGACTATCATGATTCATCTTCATGATGAATAGAGAGGTCATCCTCTGGTCCCCTTTGGAATGAATCATCATCATATTCTATACCATCAGAGTCCTCATCACTGCCCACTTTCCTCTTCATGATTTTGGGAAACAAGCGAGCCACTCCTTTGGTCCCCAACATTGTCTCATCATTGTTTATCCGCTCAAATCGAACAGCACTGACCTTTCTGGCATTTCCTGCAAGTATCTGCACCAAAGACAAAATGACACAAGTATTACTCTTTTTTATTTTTATTAGAACAAGTATTACTCTGTTAAAAGCATCTATTCAAGACAAGGCTCATTTTCAATTTTTACATCCTGCTCCATTGCTGAGAGAATGCAAAAGAAGATACAAAAACTTGGAATCTTATAACAGGTATTGCTTGGAGAGGCCGTTCTAGGATTCCAAATTCTCTTTCTCATGCAGTTGCAAAGAGAAACCAAAAAATTTACATATCTGCCAGTAAAACTTGGCTAAATTTGGTAGGAGAAACAAAGATGATGCTTCAAGAGATATATGAGTCCCATCAACACTTCGTTTATTTACCAAGATGAAGCTAATAATCATCATACATTATGTGATGTCAATCTTAATATTGCATTCCCTTAATTCCATTTACCATTGACTTAAAAGGCATGCCAAACAAATCCAATTCTGTACTTATCTATCCTTAATTCTCACTAACAACCCCCCAGATCAACTGGATTTTTTTTTATTTTTTTAAAAAGCACTCAAAACATTTTTTTTTTTTAATAACAAGGAACTCCTCCAAGGCAGGGCCACTTCGTGTACCCACACTTGTCGAGTAAACCTCGGACCCATGCAAAGCATTCCCTTCACACACATCGGGTAATTGTGCATAATCTTGAAAGTGTTCAATCTAACAATTCCTCCAAAGAACTACAAGTGCAAAAAAACCCAAACTATACCTCAAGTTTAAATATTTGACACTTTTCTTTTTGATCCTGGTGGTCAGATTTGGACTCGTCATTCTCTTCTCGATTTTCCTTTTCAAGGACCACTTTGATGCTCTCACCTGTCCGAGGAATATAGCCAAATGCTGCACAAACAAAACCTGACACCGTCTCATACTGATAACCCTGTACCACCACAGGAGAAAAGTGAGTTCAATTGAAATTTGACCAAGTGTACTGGAAAATACATAAATACTACAAGTTGATCTCATTTAACCTTCCTGTATTATAATCTAGATCTGAGTAAGGAACCCAAAAAAGAAAGGGAAGAAAACATGGTTTATAAAGTATATAGTAAGTTTGTTCATTATAACACTGAAAGCATGATTTTCAGTCGCATACATGAGCAATTGAAACACTGTTTCAGCTCAGATCATAAGTCCTGATCAGAAATATCAGGTGAGTTCAAGTATGGCGATGGCTTAAAGCTGCCTATGATCCATTTGCATTGGCATATGATGGATCTTAGAGAATCCTACACTCCAAAATGAGGCAAAACCGTGACATGCTAAACCCTAAAGAGAACCACTATTATCAGGCTGCATAAGATCAACAAAGGTCACAGATTACTACATCATGCGACGAGTCTATTTCCAGATATGGTGAAATATTAATAGGATTTGGTACAATTTTGAAAAGGATCAATCCTTAAATTGTTCAACCCCATGGGTACAACCATTCGCTATATGTCACATGTACATGTCCAACAGACAGACATTTACAAAGAAATGGTTGGATTAGATCGACCCTTCAGCCATCAGTAATTGAACTAGAGAGACCAGGCGAGAAAAGGTACAAGCACTGATACTTTAGTATACACGCCAGTTAAAAAAAAACTAGCACTTCAAAAAGAACAGGGTACAGCTGTCACTTTACTCATCAGAATAAATAATTAAATCAATAGATATGTAGCATACCTCTGGCATTTTGACATTTAGATCTTCAGAGAGATGATCAATAGAAGTGTTTGCATCTACATCAAATACTCCCTCTGCTCGCATTACTATGTAGCCGGTCTTTTTCTGAATCTCCTCCTGTTATATTGCAAACAAAATAAGAACGAGACTTTGAGACAAAAATCAGCATGTCAATGACAGTACAAATTGCTATGTCAGCAACCAGCACCACACCTAAAAGGCATAATTACATCCTACTATGAATTTCTCCCAAGATAAAAAACTCCATAATAATAGAAAAACCGTTTACAAGCAGATGTCTGAATTTTTAGCAACTTGCACCTATTACCAAAATTTAAGGCCATAAAACTACTTTAACATATGCAATATGCTTGATAAAGTATCATTTTACAACTAGGCATTGCTTTAACCCCGTATTGCAACTTGATGCAACAATGCCCAGAGCAGAAAAAAAAACCACCAATTATTCCACAAGACGAATCAAACATAGAATGATAAACTATCAATTCTCAAGAGTACATAAATGTTCATAATATCCGCAGAAATAAATTTGGGTGCCTCTTGATTCATCAACTAAAGTCAATTGATACAACAACGCAGAGCAGGAAAAGGCCACCAATTATTTCAAGATGTATCAAACATGGAATGCTAAGCTATCAATTCTCAAGAGTGCCTAAATGTCACAACCTCCACAGAGATAAAGTTGTGTGCCTCTTGAATCATCAACTAGAGTCAATTGGCAAAGACATCCAAGAGAGCCAGGTGACAATTAATTCTGATATTTTACATTATGTACTAATAACCAAAATTTTCAACTCTCAATCACAGTCTTGCATTTAGATTTTTGTCCAAACCCTTGCAATCACAATAATCATGAGAGAATACAGTATACACTCACTGAGAAAAACAAAATCTAGCAAATCTTCCAAGTTGAATATAAAAACTGCAAAGACAATCAATAGCGAGCTTCTCCTTTCTTCTGGCCGGAGAAAAAAAAAATCCAGTGAGCTTTACCTTTGAATCGTTTTCGTCGAAAATTTCACCGACAATCTCCTCAACCACATCTTCCAGGGTTACAATCTGTTTGCAACATGAACAGAAATTAATATACATTAAGGTTGCAAGCATGTTGTGTTGCTTCATTTGTTGCAAAATTGATCATGCAGACTTTAAACAGAAAGGACCTTAAAACAAACCAAGAGTTAAGTCAAACTTTTATGACTTGTCAAAAAAAAAGTTAAGTCAAACTTTATGATCAAATATCAATTACTTGGGCGGAAACTCATGTATCTTTTTTGCATCTTGGAAAACTTTTTCTTTTTCCCCTTTTATTTGTTAAGTAAAGACTTTATCAAAATCATCAAAAGGTGCGCAAACAAGTACATGGGAAACATACAAGAGAAGTACCAAAGAGAAAATTTGAAGTCTAGATGGTGACAAAATCCAGAAAGCAATGTCTACATGACTAGCACATTTTGGTGTTTCATGTCAGGAACTTCATATTGGTTCAGATGCTAGCATCTCTGTCTCTACTAGCTACTCATTTGCCATTTAGTTCCATGGGTTAATGTCAAACAGCAAGATTTGGTACCAATTTGTTGGATTCAGAGATGAAGGTGTGTACATACTCCCACAGTTCCACCATATTCATTAAGAACAACAGCCATGTGAACCTTTCTGATGCGAAACTCTCTAAGAAGATTCCAGACTGACATTGAATCTGCAGAACCAATAATATGATGATTCATTTGAAATTTTATAACTACACACACATATATATCAAAAAAAATAGTTGATAGTCTGCTAAAAGTCGGTGGTGCACACTGATAATAACTAGAATCTAAATTCCATTTCCAAAAAAATAGTAGACATCTGCCTGCAGTTCAAGCCACAAGCAGGGTCAAGAAACTTACAACGTAACTTCCAAACTGAAAGGGAGAGTCACACTGCTAGAATTGCAAACTAAAAAAATAATGGTGAAACAATTTGATCCACAGAACAGGGTGCTCAGCAGTTTGATTGATCGAATGAGAGAATTCACAAGAAATGTAAAAGAATGGAAACTTAAGAGATGTAGCAACTATTTGGTTGATCTTAGAGATGCTTTTATTAGAGAGTATGACAATGCTTTGGCTGTTCACTATGAGTTCTAGCTAACTCTTAAGATTTTTTTTGTTGAATTTTAATTTTGTCAAGAACAAGTTGACGCCCATAATAAAATTCCAAAGGAGCACCACTGTTGCACAGAAAGATTTGGTAGAATTGTGGAAACACCTAAAGTATTTAAGAAAGATAAACACCCCTCTTTTCAAGTTTGTGTTGGTTAAACTTGGGGGAAGATAACATGTTATACCCGAGTACTTTATTGTTGACTATCCTCTTCTTTTGCTATGCTATGCATGAAGAGACATTAATCTATTACGCATATTATTCTGACCACAGATTGACATAAAATTAAAGATTACCAGGCACAAAGTATGCGGGTTTGTGAGCCATATCGCCAACAGTAGTAGTTTCTAGCAGCTCACCCTTCAAAATCAAACAGATAATAATTCTGCGCACTATGAGATTGCGGCACACAATCAATGAAGAAGCAATTGAAAATCATAGCCAGAGAAACAGTACAAACTGGCCAACCTTCTGAACATAATCCAGCAGATCCATTGCATATGCAATACCCACTATATTATCAACACGCTGCTCAAAAACAGGAACCCTAAGAACAGATTTTTTTTCTTTTAGCATTGTAGCATATTGCAGATTAAGAAAAGAAAAAAGAAAAAAAGAAAAAGATCACAGTACAATCGCAAAAGGTGTCAATGTACCTTGAATATTGATGAGTCACCCACAAGTTATGAAAATCTACTAGTGTTGCACTAGTATCAATTGCAACCACATCTACAAGGGGTGTCATCACCTCTCTAACATGGGTATCTTTAATCTCCAATACATTTTCAATCATATCCTAAAAAATAATTTAGAATAAGAACACATTAACCCAGGAAAAAAAAAAAAAAAAAAAAAAAAAGAAGAAAAAGAAGAAGAGGCTACAGAAATTGAAAAAGATTACCGCAGCATAGTAAAGTAGTGTAATAGTAAACAGAAGGCACATTAATTTTTTTTCTCTCTTTCTTTGATGGGTAGAAGGCACATCAATATGAGATTGCAGAAAGCCAAAAAATGTGGGATAGCATGTGTATTTCAAGCACAATACTTTTCTAAATGAGGCTCATGTATAGACATGAAATAGGGTAATGTGCTACATGGTCAACTTCAGTTCATGGAAAATTCGCCTATTCGAATTCATCTTAATTAAGCAAGCCTGCATCTGCCTCTTTTAGGATGCCAAAACATAAATCTTATTATGGGGGTAACACGGTCACATGGGTGTAACATTGTTTCCCACGCCTCTCCCAGCAGTTTGGGCAAGGGAAACCTCCCAAATTGTGTTCCTAAACACCTTCAAGATAGATTCCATCTATCTACACAAATTATAATGGAAGAATAAAATACTTGGTGATAGATGCATTACATGATCAATTTTCTTCACTCTTATCATTCAGAAACTGCAGCGCATACTGCATAGTCATTGAATTAAAAGAAAGAACATTAAAAGTAACAAATACACTCAACATAATCCTGCTCTATTACCTGTTCTTCCTCCTCTATTGCCCCACTCAATTCTGCCCCTCGCAACATCAGTTTCAACTCCTCTTCAGTTACAAATGGTTCACTAATACAATAAAATTTGACATACATCAAGTGATGACAAAAACTTTGTCAGAAAACATTCAATAAGAAACCCATTAATAACAATTTCAATAAAAATTGATTCACAACAAATGTGTCATTTCCTTTAAATTGAGCATCCATTGATATGCTACCGTCCCATACCTAACTTTGGTTTTGGGGGAGCAGAATAACAATGGAGCTATCCAAGAGATAAACCTTTCTAATAAACAAGCTACATGAACTGAGGTTCCTTTTGCTAACCATACATGGTCGGAATATGGCAGTAATGATTATTTTACTTGTTTACACTGATACTACTTGGGGAAAAAAAAAAGAAAAGAAGAAGCTGTAAAACTTGGTCCTGTTGCACCGTTGACCCTCTTAAAACATAGGCCTATTGTGCCAATTTATACCCAAACAACCACTATTTTAGATGAAAAATAAACATGCATTCAACCTACCCTAGAACCGCATTATGCACATTCTTATCCTACATTCTTTTATATCGTTAATATAAAGTATCTTGTATGAATTGTGATGCGAATTATCACAGGCATGTACAAATTCTACAGAAAAACGCTCCAAAAGTAGAAGGGAGCTTATGAACTTAGAATGCTCCGTTAACTAGGACAACACATCCTCTAGGCCTGGGAAAGGCAAAACCCACGTTTTTTAGCGTTGAGGCGTGGGTTTCAGGTTTGAGGGTTTTTGGGGTTTTATGGGTTCTTGGTGTTTTGTGAGTTTTTGTTGCTTTGTGGGTTTTTCTTTTTCTCGTTCAACTTAGGTGCTTTCCTTTGTATACTGCCGGTGTACTTAGGGGCACCTTACGCTTTTTATAAAAGTTTTCTATTACTTAAAAAAAAAAAACAAAAACAAAAACAAAAAACAAATTCAACAGAAAAATAACGACCATCAAAATAAAAAGTTATCATTGTCAAGCCACACCAGCAAAACACCAAATGAGTATTTGTCCTTATCTGATATTTATGATGTTCTTTTTTTTTCTTTTTCTTTTTGTAAACTTGGTTGGTTAACCTCATGGAAAAGAAAACCCAAAACATATATTTCTGCATATAAAGCATCACCACTAAAATAGAAAACCTAATAAACTTTTTGAAAGATGCATGAGGTAAAAGTACAATATGACAGGGAAGTTGCTGAGAGATCAA
This sequence comes from Alnus glutinosa, assembly GCF_958979055.1. Classification (NCBI taxonomy): domain Eukaryota; kingdom Viridiplantae; phylum Streptophyta; class Magnoliopsida; order Fagales; family Betulaceae; genus Alnus; species Alnus glutinosa. Next base: position 28,607,704 of record NC_084893.1, read on the forward strand.
AATGTGGTTAATAAAGCACACCTTCTTCCTTTTAAACCAAGGATTTTTAGCATCCCCATAGATAAATATGTAACAACTCTTCCAACTGGGTATAATACCAAGGAAAGCCATGCCACTGGTCTGACCTAGAAGCATTGCAAATAAAACCTTGTCAAATAAAGCAGAAGTTGGCGGTATCCGCTAAGCACAAATAAGTGAACAGCTAAAACAAAAGTGAACATATTTAACTAGGCATTCACATGTGAATTTGGTTATTTTGAAAAAATTAAACTCCCAAACTTACCACAAACCTAGCAACCTCGGTGGCATTGTGAACAGCTATACTTTTCGGAGTGATCTCTGTGAGGAGCAAAATGGCTACCTAGTATCATTAAAAGGGGAAGGGGAGAAGATATTCAGTATCCAGTCTATGAGGAACATATAATGAAGCAAAATATAAATTTCCCTGCCTCTATGTATGCTTTGACCTGCTAGAATATTGTTAGGGTTAGGAAAACATAAACCATGTTAGCATTTTAACATCCCATTTTTGTACCTAAACAGTTCTTTTTTTCTTTTTTTATAAGAGTACCTAAACAATATTCAACATGTGAAAAAGCAACCGTTTGAATTAAGCTTGAAAAGACCAACATTCTTGCTTCATATGATACCGAAATAAAAGTTCCCAATTAATTTTTTTTTTTTTTAATAAGAGACCCCAAAATCATTACTAAGCATCTTTATGAATAGAGTACAAACTCCAATGCAAAGACTTGAGCTATCTGTTAATGTCGGGTAATAATGTTTAAACAGAGTCACAGTTGAACACAAGAAAATGCTAAGAATGTGATGAGTGCCAAATATTGCATATGTGGACCCCTTAATTTGCATTTACTAAACCTTTAGCTTTGTTATTTTCTAATGTTTTTTGTTAGTTTTGGTATTTTAGTATTTTGCAGGTCATTGAGAGAAAACAATAGCTTTATGGTGAAAGAAAGCACACTTTGAGAAGACCTAGATAATGTGGTTATGTTCAACCAAATCAAGGAGAGGACTAAATCGAAATTTCTCTAATTGGAGTCAAAATCGGATTAGAATTCAGATTCTGCACAGGTTATAGTATTTTGATCATAACTTTCAGCTCAATTATCCGATTAAGGTGAATCAAGTGGCGTTGGAAAGCTAACTCAATTTTCTACAAATCCTTGTGAAATAAGATTTTCCTAATTCGGACGTTTGCTATGCCAAAAGTGCCTCGCAATAAAATATCGCAAATTTGGACGGATTTGGAGTCCTTTTCCTTCTTGGATTGTGTTTTGAGTCTCCTACTCAAACTAGGAGATTAACCTCCGATTTTTCTAGGAATTCTAGGGCTTCTAGGATTTGTTTTCTCCCTATAAATAGACCTCTAAGGCTCAAGAAAGAGGGGAGAGAAGCTAGAGACCAAAATATTCTTTTCTTTTTAGTTTAGTTTTTCTTTAGGATAGGTTTTATTTTCAATAGTTATGTGTAGCTAATTTTTCAACTAAGGTTGAGGATGAAGCCTCATCATTGAAGAGCAACAATATTTTCATGTAAGTTTATACTATCCGATTTTATTTGGTTTAATTTTTCCTATGTTTTACTTCTTTTCAATTTGTGGAATGATTCTTGGATATCTTTTGTGATTCAAGGATACATTTGATGATTTGAGATAATTTCACATAATTGATTGCTTGGATTTTTATTTATCAAAATATTGGATATTCATTGTGTTTCGTTCTACGGATACATTTGATGATTTGGTTTAAACCGGATATCTTTTGTGATTTGTGTAAAGAACGGATTCATTGAATGATTTAATGATTTTTTGAAGCATAGTAGAACATACCTAAGATTTATGGTGAGAACTTCGGGTGTGTATTGATGAACATGAGAATATATTGCTATGATTTGGTAGGTGTGGATTCCAAAACCTTAGTATCTTTTCTTTTGTTTTATTTTACTTTATTTAGTTTATGTTGTCTTTCTTTTTATAAAAAATCAAACATTGTTTTGGAACTAGGTTAAGATTTAATTAGTTTAGAAACTAAATTGTTTTCCAAGAACACAATTCCCTGTGGGATCGACCTCGCACTTGCAAAACCCTTTATTGCAAACGATTCGTGCACTTGCGAGTACAATTAAAATTCACATCAGAATGGATAAAGGGGAAAACTTGAAAAAGGGTAGAAGACAAAATTTAAACAAAAATAATTCCTATCATCTAATAAATAAATATTACGGACTATCAACTAAATTCTTCTCTCCCTCTCTTCAAAATTTAGCTCCTGCCTTTTACCATTGCTAAGTTAGCAAGTCTACAGAATTGCAGGTACTGATACAATCAGGAAAAAAAAAAAACAATTGTCAACAACCTAATGGATTCGGATTTGTATGATATTGTATTATACAGTCTTACACACTCATTCTATGTTATAAGTTTAAGTCCTCTTTTTTTATAAGTAAACACAATTTATTAGAAAGCGCAAAACGTGCAGCCTAAGTGTTATAAGTTTAGGTCTTCTAGCCATTTACTCTAATCAAACCCCTAACCTTCATAATAAACTTCTATTTATCAGACAAGGATAACAGGACATACCGTCATTACTCCCGTCGCTGCACTCACACCAGCTTCACCAAATATTGCTGTCGCGGCTTCAGTGACTAAGGCAGTTGCTCCAATATTGACGACACTGAGTACATAAATGGGACCCAGAATGGTAAGAATTGTTCAAATTCAAGCTAAGAAAATCAAATCTTAATGCTGAGAATCACAAAAAGGTCAGTACGTTGTGCCAATAAGTATAGTAGTTAGGAACCGCGTGACATCACTATGAAGCTTTCTGAAGACGCCATTTTCAGGTTCCTTTTCAGCCAACTCACGAACCTGAAACAGACTGATGACCAATTACACTTCAAGATCATAATAGGCTATATTACTCACTGGAAAATCAAAAGAGAACATCCAATATATATACACATATAAGAACCCAGAATTAATTTTCATACAAAAATATCTGCCATATGGTTAATTAAACTTTAACTGGGTATCACATTCTAAAAGATTAGGTAGCTTGGAATCAAAGAATTTGTGTTTCATACACAGAAAAGAAGGCAACCATTAACTAGGTTAAGTCTCATGTGCAAAGTTGAGTTTCTTACTAAATGAAATAAGTAGTTTTAAGCAATGAAGTAGAAGGGCCACAATGCAGAATAAGTCTTAGAGTCGATATGCATACGTAACCATAGCAACCAGCATAATACAAAATAAAATGAATACTACAGTTTTTGCCTTACTAATGAGACAATATTCCTACTATAAATACCATGCTCGTTAACATCATAAGGAGGGCAATCTGAAACTTACATCAACTCAACATGTTGCTTATTTATTTATCTTAATTCTAAATCTAGGGGGAAATGCCTTGATTGTGACAATAGTCGTTATTAGAAGTCAGAACACATAGGACTACTCAGTACCAGGCAATAAAGTACGTACCTTCCAAGGCCAAAGCGTAGTAATTGAAGTCTCCGCCATGGAGAAAAACGCTGAAAGTCCCAAAAGCGCTGCCAAAATCAGACCCTGCTCCTTAAAAACCTGAAGAACCTGTAACGTCTTTGGCCATGCATTCCTCAACATCAACATGCTCCGCTCAATAACCCCATGACCAACATTCACCACACCTTCCATTGCAAAGACTCTCTTACACCCAAACACCAAAACCCCACAAACAATTGCCGCCAAAACAATCCCACGCTTCACCAACTCCCTAACAAAGTCTAAATTCACACAGTAAACCGCATTTTCATCACTCGAACTCTCACTATCTTCACCTACAAAATTCAAACCAGCTCTACCTGCAAAAGACGAGTCGTTTACTCGACATCTAGCACCGAAATAGCTCCTAAAACCACGAGGACCTTTGCAATTTAACACTAACTGAGACGGGTACCGATTACTTTTCTCCAAAATCTTCATCGGCATTCTCATTTGCCGATTGTAAGGCACTAAATACGATGATTTTGTGCCAGAAACTAACCTGGGTGCATTGAAAATCGACGATTCAAGTGCCATATCCATAAATTACACCCCAAAAACCAAAATTTGAATACGACCCAAAACCCAAAATTCAACACCTAAACGCTAATGCGTATCAAGGATAAACCTCAATACGACCCAAAAACCGAAATTCAGCGCCAAAAAAGTAATGGGTATCTTAGGATCATAAATTAACAAAGAATATTCCTGGTACTTTATAGCTGACAAATATAAAGTAAAGTAATAACACACAAAAAGAAAAAAAAAAAAAAGGAACGAAATTTTTATGCTTTATGTACAAGGACTATGATTTTCCATTTTTATTCTTTGGGTTGAGTTCGAATTTGAGGTTTGGTGTGAGTAAGGTTGGGAGGCTAGGGTTTTAGTCGGAATTTTGAATGGGTGAGATAGAGGAGAGGTGGGAGTGGAAGGGTCATGGTTGTAGAGAAATCCTAGAGGGGGATGTGGTGAGGTTGAGATTTGTTCAGCAACGTTATTATTCTTTTTTCTTTTTGGCAAGAAGAAAGGACGGCTTTGGTTGGCTTGAAAAGTGAAGCAGAGCTTTGGAAAAATTTGGCCGTTCTGCAAGTGGGGGAGAAACAAATTTGACTCGGATTGTTTTTGGAATTGTAATTGGGAGCTTGTTTGGCAGAACTTAACATAGTATTGGGTTGTTAGTTTTAAAAATAGTAAAAAGTGATAATGTGATATAAAATAAAATAAAAATTTATATAAAAAAGTGAAAAAATTTTGTATTTTAGTGAATTTTTTTATTTAAATAGTAATAAAAAATTATTGATGTGATATAAAAAGTGAAAAAAGTAGAAATATTTTGATGTGAATTGTTGTTGGAAAAAATAAAAAAGTAAAAAAAAAGTACAGTAAATAGTGCCAAGCACTATCCTGTTCTGTAACCATGCTTATCAAACAAGGCCTGTAATTGTATCATCCGGCTCTCGGCCCAACACAAACAAATCCAATGAGCCCAGCCCAGATAACACTTTCGTATTTTTTAAGAGTAATATTAAACACACCCTCACTTCTTTACGCTCTTAAGTGGGCCGGTGGCTTTGATATAAATCTTTGTTGAATTTTAATCCAATGATGATTTTAAAAAACACTTAAAGATGTGAAAAAATGAATGTAAAGAGCTGGGAGTGTGTATAGCATTACTCATTTTTAAAACTTTAATATTGGAGTTTTTGGGAGGGTCTCTTTGATGGGGTTCAGGTCCCTTGCAAATTTCAAGAAATTCTACGAGTCCACATTTTCAAACATTTAGACCCTTCATTCTTAATTTAACCATTTAAGTAATAAAATAATTTAGCCATTTAGCAGAAAAAGACTTTAAACAGACCAAGAGTTAAAGTCAAACTCTTGTATCTTTTTTGCATCTTGGAAAACTTTTTATTTTTCCCCTTTTATTTGTTAAGTAAAGACTTGATCAAAATCATCATCAAAAGGTGCGCAAACAAGTAAGTAGGAAACATACAAGAGAAATACCAAAGAGAAAATTTGAAGTCTAGATGGTGACAAAATCCAGAAAGCAATGTCTACATAACTAGCACATTTTGGTGTTTCATGTCAGGAACTTCATATTGGTTCAGAAACTAGCATCGACCTCTGTCTCTACTAGCTACTCATTTGCCATTTAGTTCCATGGGTTAATGTCAAACAGCAAGATTTGGTACCAATTTGTTGGATTCAGAGATGAAGGTGTGTACATACTCCCACAGTTCCACCATATTCGTTAAGAACAACAGCCATGTGAACCTTACTTTTTGTCTTCGTAAATTTTCTAGTAGTGCTGGATAAATTCTCCAGTTCAACCCAAGCATTGCATTGAGTAAATAATATGCATTATTGTTTTCATTAAAGGCCATTAGATGTAAAACAACAACTTGTGAGTGCACTTTGAAGTGCAAAAATGCCATCAATATAATTTTTGTCCATGGTCAATAAAAGTATATCAAATCAGATTCAGTTCTTTTCTGTCAACATCAAAAAGATCACTTTAAACTGACACCAAAGAGAAGAGGCATTCCAGTAGAATCAACTATTCCACACTTGTTTTAATCCCAACCTTTCAATTGCTCAACCGTTACATATAACCTACCATTCGACAACATTTTGTTAAACATGAGACATTCATGCACACTGAGAGAAAATTGAGAAGAGGAATAAGATGCCATTAATCAAGTCCAGATCACAAACATGCTTTCATTTCAAGCATAAGAGTTACGACTTAGTTACTCTAATCAAGATCTATTATTTATCTAAACATAACAAGGGTACACCGCCTGAAGGTAGAATATGCCTAAAACACTGAACAACCACTAACTAGATACCAAAATCCCAATAATTCTGATTCAGCATAGTTCCAACAAGATCATAAAGCCACTGAATTTTCGTCATTGTCAAGAAACCTGCCAGAATGTCAGCTGCTGAAGTTTTAAACTCTGGAATTTGACCTCACAGTATACTCTGCCACAAGTTGAGCAAAAGACGATGACTTGTTTTCTAGCAATCTTGTTGGAGAATCACATTCCTCAATAAGCCCTGCACCAAGAAGTGAAAGAAATCTGCTAAACTAAAACGATTATGATGAAATCATTCTAACCATGAAAACACTACGGGAGGACGAACTACAGGATTAAGATGAAATCGGATGGTCATACTAACCATTTCTTTTTCCTAAGAAAGTACAAGGGGAAAGGAGATTGAGACATACTAACCATTACTTAGAAGTAGAACCATATCACTACCAAGAACGGAAGTTATCCGATGTGCAATGGTGATGACCGTACAGTTGAAAAAATGTTGCCTCAACGTTTGCTGAATCAGATTATCCGTAGCTGTATCAACGGATGCAGTGGCTTCATCAAGCACCAATACCTTACTACTTCTCTTGAGTAGCACACGGCCAAGGCAGACCAGCTGCCTCTGACCCACACTCCAATTCTCTCCATTCTCACTAACTGCAGCACCCATATAAATATAAGCAATAAATTTCCACAAGATTTTGAGATATTCTACTTATCCCCTACACTAGAGAAGCTGAAAAGGCAAACCTGCAGAATCAAGTTTTCCTTCTTTCTTCCTAACTTCATCTCCAAGTTGACACTTATCCAGAGCCTAATCAATTAGAAGGGAAAAATTAAAACCAAAAATAAATAAAATAAAATAAGCAGGTGCCACCAATTGACTACAAATCCTAAAACCAGCATGTTTGATTTATGAGGAAAATATAGCAAAGAGAAAGTTCTTTCAATCACCATAGAAAAAACCCAACCCACCTCCCAAATTTGTTCATCTGTATACTCTTCAAGTGGATCCAGGTTGCTTCGTATGGTCCCTTCAAACATGGTTGGATCCTGAGGGATAATGCTTAGTCTAGACCGCAAATCATGCAGTCCAATCAAGGAGATGTTAATGCCATCTATCATTATTTGACCAGCAGCAGGTTCAACAATTCGGAAAAGTGCTTGTATAAGAGTTGTTTTACCACTTCCTGTTCTCCCTACAATGCCAGTTTTCATTCCTCCAGGGAAAGTGCACGTGAGACCTCGCAATACAAGTGGCATTTGTGGGGCATAGCGAACCTACATTGCATCCATTATCATTAATTACTATACACAGCATAAAAATTAGTCATCAACAACCCCATATGGTACAATGCCTATTTTTGGCAGTAGTTAACAACTAAGAACTAAAAGTACCTGCAGATCACAAATATCAACTTCTCCATGTGATGGCCAAGAAAGATCCGGCTGATTTTGTTCTATCACAAGAGGTGGCTCACTCGAGATACAAGTGTATTGAAATATTCTCTCTACTGATATAATTTTGTTCTCCAATTGGCAAATATTCCATATTACCCACATTTGTAACATGTTCAGATTAAGTCCATACGTCACAGCTAAGCCCGCAATCCCTTCAGAGAAAAAGGAAACCAAAAATAAATAAAAAAGAAAAAAAGGAAATTAGAAAGATATCAATCAAGTTCCTTTAACAATTTAAATCAAGCAAGAAAAATTGTTAGTATGATACGAGATGGGAAATATTTACCTGGTTCAATGACTCCCTCTGGAATAGAGATCACGAAAAGTAAAGAGACAGCAAATGTGATTGAAGACAACATATCCAAGCGGAAGCATAACCATTCCATTGCACCGGCAATATGAAACTTTGGCCTACAATACGCATCTGTCAGTTTCAAATTTGTGCCACTAAATCTCGACTGTTCATCAAAGCTCCGGATAGTTGTTGAGCCAGAAATTGTTTCAGAGAAATGTTGTAATACTGGAGCTTTGCACACTCCAACTAGTCTCGCTAGTTCTCGTGCTGAAGGTATGTAATATTGCTGCAGAATTATAAATTTGTGAGAACACCTCCCTCCACATGAGAAAATGATAATAATAGATTTTAATAATAGGAGTTAGGAGTTAGGAGTTAGGTTTGCGGGATGCTTATCATTCATTAGCAGGTCTTTACATAGTTCTAACCCAAAAAATTTATGAGGCAAAAGGCCACGGGAAAATACACTATATCATCTAGCAACTTCGCAAAAATCTATCATAAGAAAACACATTGTTAAACAAGTATTTATTTATCCAGCAATTTGGTGGGATTTTTGTATTAATAAGGTCTCAAAACTCTGCCTACAGGTTTCACATTTTCTCAATGATAGCTTGTAGCATGTGGACATCATAAAATGTAAAAGAATGTAGCATAAAGAATACATGGTGATATCATTTATGTCATTTGAGATGTCATCTGATTAAGCCATGTTTCAGCATAATATGAAAGAGAACATTCTGAAGAAGTCAAATGATATACCTGATACCAGATACAGGTTCCAATTACTGGGATAAAAATGATGAAAACCTGCCATGCAACCTGAGACATCACTGCTATAATTCCAAGGAGCTGGATCACCGAGGAGGCGACTCCCCCAACTTGAAATGGAATGTTCAAATCCACTGCACTTTGGTCCGTAGAAGCCTGCAAGGAAACACAGATAATTTAGCAAAAAAATTTGTACCCATTATGTTTATCTGAAAGGAAGAGTGTGTGTGTGTGTGGGCAAGGGCATGTCTGTACGTGTGAGAGAGACAGAGGAATTGCTTAATCTAAAGAAGAGAGCTATACAAAAATTGCAAACTACACATTTCTGAAGAACCCAATAAAGCAGCATCATACACATTTTTCCACTTACTCTATTTAGGATTCGTCCACTTGGAGTGGAATCAAAAAATGACATGGGAGCTCGGAAAATGCAAAAGTGCATTTTATTGAAGAGTAGTGTGGCTGTCTTGTACCCAGCTGTTACAAGAAGCGAGGACCTCACAAGGACGCAAAAAGAACTACCAATGGCCAAAGCGACATAGACAATTATCAGCATAGAGCTACCAACTGCAGGTTTCATGTCCTGCGAGACAGGACTTGCCCAGGCCATCCAATAATTGCTTCCAATCTGAAGGAGTTGAAAGAGAACCATTGCCAGCAATATAAAGGGCACAAGAGCTCCTCCGTATGCCATAGTGATATATTTCCAGTAGACTGAAAAACTAACTTTTCCTTTCTCTCTCTCTTCTTCTTGGATAATCTGTCCTTTTGACCCCACTATGTCATCTGCTTTACCATCTTTATTTTCTTGTTTTTGCACAACCCCATTAGCACTGGCCATACTCCCATCTTCCATGCTCATACTTGTACTTTCAGAAGCTGACCCGGCTTCTGCAGAATCAAGAGCTGACAAAGCATTCTTATGCGCTCCCACAAGTTCCATAAAATCAGTTCCTGAATTAAGGATATCATCGTACTTTCCAGCTTGAGTAATCCTTCCATCTTTCATGACCTAACAACAATTATAGCTTCAGTTCACAGATACAAAAGAGGGGAACAATCTCCATAAGTTGAGTAAACAAAGAAAAAAAAAAGGCTGGAAAGGAAGCAAAAACAAATGGCTTACCAAGATAAGATCAGCAGCAGGTAAGAACTCCACTTGATGAGTAATATAAACCACTGTTTTTGAACTCAAACGGCCCAGCAAACATTCCTGCCATATAGAAGTAAATACAGTTCAAAACCAGCTATGCAACAACCCCAGAAAACAAAACAGAACAAAGTGCAAAGGATTAGCAAGGATTTTTCAAGTACCTCAACTTAACCCATCTTCAAATATGTTCGTCAACAACTTTAGGTACATAATATACTATGAAAAAGAAAAGACCAATCATTCTATACTTATATAATGACATTAGAAAAGGGAAATAAATTACCTTAAAGAGGTGGGATCCTGTATGAGCATCCACAGCGCTAAAAGGATCATCAAATAGATAGATATCAGCATCTTGATACAGAGCACGTGCTATTTGGACTCTTTGCTTCTGCCCACCACTCAAATTGATTCCCCTCTCACCTATGACTGTCTGATCCCCAAATGAGAGAATTTCCAGGTCCTTCTTCAAGGAACATGCTTCAAGAATGCTCTCATACTTTTCTCTATCCATCTCCTTACCAAACAATATGTTCTCTTCTATCTTGCCACTTTGTATCCATGGTGTCTGTGCAACATAGGCCTTTGTCCCACACAACTTAATGGTCCCAGATATCTTGGGCATTTCTCCCAGTATACAGGAAAGCAAACTTGACTTGCCTGAGCCAACAGTCCCACAAACTGCCACCCTTATGCCATGTTGCACTTTCAAATTTATATCTTTCAATGTCGGATTAGGGGAAGATAATTCCCAAGAGAAATTCCCATCAATAATCTCTATTGCTGTATCAGAACTACCTCTTGGAAGCTTCTCTATAACATCAGATTGCAAGTCATCAAGACGAAGGAACGATGCAATTCGATCAAGAGACACTTTAGTTTGAACTATCATTGAGATTGTGTCTGGAAGATTATAGATGGGCTCCTGAAGAATCCTAAACGTTGCAAGTGCAGATAAAATCTTCCCCGATTCAAGTGGGATCCCCATTAGTATACAGGCACCAAAAGTGACCACAGACACAAACGTGGGAGCACCCCAGAAGACAAATGAGGTCATTGCAGAAGTGTAAACAAACTTTTTCAACCATCCTTCCTCGGTCTTCCTAAGCTCGTTAATCTTAGATAGAAACTTCATCTCCCATCCTTGGAGCTTGAGAATTCTCATGTTCCTTAAAATCTCAGATGTTGCCTTCATCCTTTTGTCTTTTGACTCCATTATCTTTTCCTGAAACTTCTCTTGTAATTTTCCCAAAGGAACATTTGCCAACATAACAACTATAGTTGCAATAAGAGTCGCTATCGAAGCAAGCCCAAGATTTTTATACAAAATTAACAATGCAATAGCAACTTGCAAGAGGACCATCCAGGGATCATGCATATACCAAGCAAAGTCACCTATCCTCTCAGCATCAACACTCATGAAATTGATGATCTCCCCACTAGTGTTGCCCTGCTTTGACTGGCATGAAAGGGTTAGACCTTTGTTGTAGATCATTGCGATCAATACTGATCGGACTTTAATTCCGGCATGTTGCACCCTAAAGAACCAGTGCCTCTGCGAGAGGCATTCCACAAGTTTTGCGGCAAAAAACACTGAAACGAGAGTATAGCCCTCATTCTTGAACTCCCGTCTTCCATTGAGGTATTGAACAAAAGTGTCAATAAGATATGGTCCAACATAGGAAGCCAATGCGTAAATAACCACGAGAAGGGCGGTGAAAAGAATCTCTTTCCATACCGAGGAGATTAATGCCTTCACCAGCTTGAGTGTGGTAATTCTGTTAATTGTACCAGACTCAACCTCAAGCTTATTTTTAAAGGTTGGAAAGCTCCCAACCACGCTATCACAGGGGTCGAGTTGAGGAACATCCTCAAGGTCTATTGTCTTCTTATTGCCAACAGCAATTAGAGGACCCATCCAGGAGAAAGTAAGAATGCTAAAAATTCCAGCATTAGAGAAAGGGGTTACGGTTTCACCCCCTTTACACTTATTTGACACTGCTTCATTACTTTCACTAGAATCACCATTCAAAAGAGGTTCTTCGAGAAAGGTATCTTCAGTACCCTCATTCTTACCGAAATACCCCACATAACAGAAGAACAAACCAGTGACAACAGAGACGATATCCGAAACAAAATACTGAACGGATACATTAACATGTTTTCTATAAAGAGCTATGTCTATAACAAGACAGTAACAAGACATCAAGAGGTAGAAACCCCACCAAACTCTCAATAAAAAGGGGTACTTTGGTTCACCCGAATTAAACAATTGGGTGCGGAAGTAAACACAAAGTGAACCCCAAGTGAGTGCTCTAAGCGCCAAATCCAAAAGGGTCACTAGCCTTTCATCAGACCATGCATTTCTATACCAATAAAAGTAATTCAGTAAACATAAGGCCAGACTAAACACAGAAACACCCAAACAACAAATTAGAGTCTGCTTATGGTACAAACCCCTGGTGTTTTTAAACCTTCCCTTTGGACCTTCACCACGACCCACCTTGAATTTCTTGCACACACACGAGATAAACAAGACAAATAACAAAACCAGGTGTAATGAACCAGAAACCCCACGTAGGAAAACGGGTTTGAGGAGAAAATCAGTAGCTGAGTGCATGGGTGAGGAGTAGTAGCGGGAAAACAAGATTGACATACCGTGCTTTGAGGATGCAAGAAGCTCCATTTCTCCTGTAGCTATTGTGAGGTTTCTTTCAAATGGGTGTGAAAGACTTGGGTGGTTGATTCTACGCTGGACTGATATTTTTATCCTTTATATAAGCCGAGCGAGCGAGAGAGACGATTTTTAGTCGAAGCTTTGCTTGGGCGTGGGATAACGTGGTGACCAAGATTCCAAGGTCGGAGATGCTCCCAATGGGCGTCAACACAAAAGGTTTGTATCTTTCCGAGAAACGCGTGTACTTGTGACAACGACACACAAACTTTACTTTTTACTTCCTTGTTTTGCTGAAATTTTGGAATCCTTCTTGGGAGTATGCATTTTTTAATAGAGGTTGTACTTGCAGATCAAATTGCTTATTATTAGATCAAATTGCTTGTATTGCGCGAGCATCAATTGATGACCTATGTAGGCATGCTGGTGTCATTATCGAAGATAGACGCTATAGTTTAATCTGGAAGGTTGCGTGTCAAAGAATCTAATCACACCGAGTTATATATTCCGGAATGTACGAATCAACCTTTAAGAACAATGCTCTTACATGATTCTATAGCGTTGTGAGATTTTTCCTTACTCTAATTTTATTCTATTTATTTTATTATTATTGTTTCGGATTGATATTATTTTATTTCAACAAGAATTTTGTGCACCATCCAATATTATTTCCAACATAGGCTAGATTAAAATGTATTGATGCTATGTATGAGCATAATGTTAAGTCATTGAATACTGATATGTGAATAGAGCCTCCAAAAGAGAAATTTTTACATCAGGTTAGTGTCAATATAGTGGGCCATCGTGAATGTCGACTGGGAGCGACTTATAAACTGAATTAAAATGTCTTGATACTATGTGTGTGCATAATGTTAAGTCATTGAATACTGATAGGTGAGTGGAGCCTCCCAAAAGAGAAATGGCTACCATCATATTAGTGTCAATAGAGTGAGTCGCCATAAACGTTAGTTGTGAAGCGTGGGTGTATATTAAGATATTTAAGGGTCCGTTTGGGTTTGCGATTTCAAAAAGTGCGATTTAAAATAACGATTTTAAAATGTGCGATTTGAAAAAAGTGATTTTTAAAAACGCAGTTAAGCGTTTGGCAAAATTGCAGTTTGGTCTTTAAAATCGCGAATTTACCTTTAAAATTCTGCGTTTTCAAAAAAGCACCATCTTATCTGCGATTTAAAAAAGCAGATTTTCTGCATTTTCAAATCGCAATTTTTAAAAACGCAGTTCCCAAACGATCTATGTTCTGCGATTTGGTTTAAAATCGCACTTATTGTTTACGAAATCACAATCTCAAATGCACCCTAAATGTATATATATAAGCTCTCTGACATCCTTATCTTGTAAGCGAGTTTTCAATAGTGTATGAGTTTTACCTGAAATTTGTATTAGAGGTAAATTATAGAGTTTGAGTTCGAATTTAAGACTTTCGCTCTAATACTAAATCATCAATTATTTTAAAAACTTAAATGAATTAAAAATAATTAATAATTTAATTAATATCTAACCTCCTATAAACCTTTACAGGTCTCATTTCGTAAGGGTCACTGGTCCACGTTAAACTTGTCCCTTTAGGATCAACAATCAACTTTAATTTGTTTGTCTCCATGTGTTTGACTAAGTTAGTGAATGTGGATCGATCAATTATTTATCAACTTCAAGTTGTTTAGGCATTCAATTGATAGCTCTCCTCTTCCGAAGCTTTGGTCATGAAATGGGTGTTAGGCCAGACTATAGGGTATGTTTGGCAAATGGGTAGAAGTTAAATTTTTTTGAGGTAATAGTAAGAAGTGATAAATATGATATAAAGTAAAAAAAAAATAATATTAATAATAAATAAATAAATTGTATAGAAAAGTGAAAAAAAAATTATATTTTAGTGAATTTTTTATTTAAACAATAATAATAATAAAAAATATTAATGTGATATAAAATTATAATATTTTAAAATTGATTATTTTTTTTAAAAAAAAAAAAAATAATAAAGTAGAAAAATTTTCTTTCACAGTTTCACTTGTCAAACAAGTCCTATTCAGGGAGTTGGGGTGCCTGAATGGAGAGCAAGCTGACAACAATAATTCAATCAATTTCTAAAGCACGTGTTTGACTAAAAGTTCGTGAATCCGGCGCCTTCATAGTTTTTGCCACGTATAGTTTTGGCTTGTGTGCTCAGCAAGCTAATGGATAGTCCAAGGGATTGGAACGTCAAGGTTTGAGACTAGAGAAAGAACGAGACAGATTAAAATCATTTCTAGGAGAATAAGAGGGATATATTAAAATTTGAAAATGTTAACTTAAGATCGAGAAATATTTAAAATAGAAATTATGAAGAACTGCAAATATATTTTTATAAATATCAATTATCAATATATGACTTCATCATGATCATGTGAGTCCATAATGATGGCGCTGATTGAAAACCATTTTTCTCTACCCCAATTTTCTCTCCACCCGATAGGGCTCACTCAGTAGGCTTTTTCATATTTCTTCTCAATTGTTACCCTTTCGGTTGACATTTTCCTGTTTCATGATTTGAAGGAGCATAGTGATAAAAGCCAACAAAAGAAAGGGTAAAAATAAAAAAGAAATATGGAAAAGCCTGCTGAGTGAGCCCTATCGGGTGGGGGAGAAATTAGAGGGTGGGAAAAAATAGTTTTCAAACAGGGCCGATAATTGGAGTATGTTAAATTGTCAAATGTGGTCAGATCACCCGTTAAGATGGCTGATCATTCCCCTCCCCGTTAAGATGGCTGATCATTCCCGACAATGGTAGTTGAAGTGTTCAACTACCATTTCACCCTTTAAATGGTTGGCTAACCACCCTTTAGAGGGTGCTGGGGTGGTCGGGTCACAACAACAATACCCATAGGGTGACCAACCATCCCCTTAAAGAGTGAGGTTGCTAAAATATGGCTGAAAATTTTTGACACTATCCGCAGACCCAACATGAACCAAACACAAAATTAGTGCGTGTAGGATTGAGTGGTCTAACCCGTTTAATTAAATGAGATCGGGTTAAAATTGACATGTATAGTCTTATACTTATACATTAACACGACCCAAACTTGACACTCGACATTTAAGGCGGTCAATTTTTAACACGACTCGCGAATCCAACATGAAATTAGTGTGTTAAAATTGAGGGGCCTAACCCGTTTTCGGACCACACCAACTACCCCATCAAAGGGTAAAATAGTAGTCGACTACGTCTCATGGGTATGGTTGACCACCTCAAAGGTGGTCTGTGTAACAACCCCGACCTTTTTACAAGGGCAAAATGGTCAATTACTATATATGAGAATGGATAACAAATCTAATATTTTAAATATTTAACACCTAAGTTCATATGATATTTTATTATTCATATTGAATACCCATTTTTCATACAAAATATTTTATATTAATATTTAATATCCATTTGTAGGGACGGAGCCAGAAACTTTTATGGGCAAGAGTCGGTGGCCAAAAAAATTTCTTGGCAAGGGCCAATAGGCTAAATTTTTAGTTTTTTACCTTATATTTTTATTTTTTTAAAAATAAAATATCCAACCTTCTAATTTATTTTTTTAAGAAATTGGAGGGGCATGGCCTGCTAACCCCCTCTCCCTCCATCATTGTCCAATTGTTAGTCTTAAATGTAAAATTCTCATCATCAAAACCCTAGTAGCCACCAAGTAAGAAAATCTGAACTTTTTTATAAATACATCTCTAGCCTTCCCTCTCCCCTCTCATCACAGAAAATTTTTCAAGCCGTCTCTCGTCTCTTTCTTTATTTCTACTTCCTTTAATGGAAAGCATGGTTGGCTCCTTTTGTCTTTTTTTGTTATTTTCTTCAAATGCTGTATCATCAAAGCTTGACAGCCCCTGTTGCTATTTGATTTTTGTTGACTTTTCTCTTCCTTTTGTACCACCTTTTGTTGGCTTCTCATTGTCCTTGTGTCTTTCTAGCCAATATTGCTTTGTCACCAGAATATTGTTTTATTTTCTTATATATATATATATTGCAAACTGTGGTCTTATCACTAACACACACAAAGAGCACAAACACAGCTACGTAAATTCCTTTAAGAAATCATTATTTTCATATGCAAGATGTCACTACAGGGACAAAATTCTTTCCCTAGAATTTTCATACTTTCTGGTTTATATATATATATATCTGAATCTCTTTTCTGCACGCCATGCACTACCTCAATGATTTTAATATGTGATTTCACGATTTCATCCAAATGTTTGAAATAACTAAGTTTCACAGTTTCAATGAATAACACATATTAATACCTTCTTGTAATATGTTTTAACACATGTACACAATTGTAAAAAGATTTATGTAAATATACCGAGTAAGTCCATTCTCACTAGGCTAGCAAGACGAACCATAGCGAGGTCAGAGTGTCGTCTAGTGACTAGTATATTGTACTAATTTATTTAAACATGTACCCGTGATTAGCTAGCTGTCGAGATAGTGCATTAGCTGGATATAGAGAGGTAGGAGAATCCTCTACCCCTTTTAAAATTATTTCGTGGTATATTATTTTATTCATTATTTTTAGCAGATTTGTGTATATATATATATATCCTCTCTATTTATTGCCAATTTTATTACTTGCATGAGTAATTTTTAATAGTTTTTTAAATGAAAATTATTGATGAAAACTGATATTCTTGAAATCAGTATTGTTATGAAAAGTCTTATTCATGAAGTACTTTCCAATTATAGTAAATTAGTGTTTGTTTAAAAGTTCCCAAAATAGGGAAGTCACTATCTTTAGAAATTGAAGAAAATAAGAATTGTATAAATGGAAAACCCTCTTATACTTGCCTTAAGGTGTGCCAAAAGAAGTGAAAAGAATGAGAATTTTTTTTTAATAAAAGAGGTATGTGTGTGGAAAAAGTTATTTTGGCCCAGAGTTATTTACAGAGATAAAGTTCGGTAGCGTTGCTTGGATGGAAGCGCAACTGCTGAAGGACTTGAGAAGGTGGTAATTCATCCCTAATGTCATGTTGAGTGCACTTTGATTAATTAGCTGACGAGACAGGCTACATTTCCTTGCCATGATCACAAGGACCACGCAACTATAGTACATAGGGCATAATAGTGTACATGGGGCCATAAAAGAGAAAATTTATTTATAAGCAAATATTTATGTGATTTATGTAAAATGATGGATTTGTACTTTATATTTCCCTGAGATTTGAATAGTACGAGTTTTACAAGCACAGTTTTAAAGAAAATGAATTTAAGCCAACTGTTTTACGGTTGTGGATTACCTTACTGAGTATTTCTCGCTCACCTTTACTTTGTTTTTGTTTTCAGATTATGAGCAGAGAAACTTAGGCGGCCGGAATGGAGATTTAGGCTAGCAATAGGAGCATTGCATAGTATTTATCCTAATAAGTGCAATAGCACAAGAACTTAAGTTTTACTTTGGATTTTAATTATTCTACCAAACATTAATGTTATTAATTAAAGATACTTGTTTCCGCATTTATTGAAGTTCTGAATTTAAAACTATTTTATAGTATTTTTATAATTTAACACATTGACTACATTATCTGGCAGATCTTATGATTATTTGCGGCTCTATATAAGAAAATTAACGAACTTAGCCCTAACGGTCTAGGGGCGTTATAGTCTGGCTACCCCTTTGCTTATTCTTTTTTTTCTTCGTACGGTTTTGCGGCTCAATCTAAGCCGTTAATTTTGAATGAACGTCTAAATTTTTAGAATTGTAACGGACTTTAATCCCTCTTTAATCCTCCAGGGTGATATATTATTTTGGGTTTGCTTTCTCTAAACTTTATTTCTAAAAATAAAAGAAAGTGCCCAATTATTAACATGTTTTTACCATGGAGTGTCTCAAATTCTAATCTCCTCTTAACTTTATATTTAATATACACTCATCTTTCTCTCTTTCCGGTTTTTTTTTTTTGAGGAATGCTAGGTATCCCAAATTTTTTTTCCAAAAGTTGGTTCCCAAATGATATGTCACAATCTCATATGATTTATCATTTTGGAAAATGTGCCACAATCTCATGGGATTGTGATACATCATTTAGGAACCAACTTTTAGAAAAAAAATTTTGGGATGTCTAGTATTTCTCCTTCTTTTTTTTTTGGTTGTATTTGTCGTATGCGCGCGCTTGTTCGTTTCTTTTTGTCTTTGTAATTTTTTCTGGTAGTGCTTGATAAATTCTCCAGTTCAACCCATGCATTGCATTGAGTAATAATATGCATTATTGTTTTCATTAAAGGCCATTAGAGGTAAAACATGAACATGTGAGTGCACTTAGAAGTGCAAAAATGCCATCAATATAATTTCTGTCCAAGCTCACTAAAGTATATCAAATCAGATTCAATTCTTTTCTGTCATCATCAAAAAGATCACTTTATGCTGACACCAAAGAGAAGAGGCATTCGAGTAGAATCAACTATTCACACTGGTTTTAATCCCAACCTTTCAATTGCTCAACTGTTCCATATAACCTTCCATTCGACAGCATTCTGTTAAACATGAGACATTCATGCACACTGAGAGAAAATTGAGAAGAGGAATAAGATGCCATTAATCAAGTCCAGATCACAAGCATGCTTCATTTCAAGCATAAAAGTTAGGACTTAGTTACTCTAATCAAGATATATTATTTATCTAAACATAACAAGGGTACACTGCCTGTGGGTAGAATATGCCTAAAACACTGAGCAAACACTAACTAGATACCAAAATCCCAGTGATTATGTTTCAGCATAGTTCCAACAAGATCATAAAGCCACTGAATTTTCGTCATTGTCAAGAAACCTGCCACAATGTCAGCTGCTGAAGTTTTAAACACTGGAATTTGACCTCACAGTATACTCTGCCACAAGTTGAGAGAAAGATGATGACTTGTTTTCTAGCAATCTTGTTGGAGAATCAAATTCCTCAATAAGCCCTGCACCAAGAAGTGAAAGAAATCTGCTAAACTAAAAGGATTATGATGAAATCATTCTAATCATGAAAATACGACTGGAGCAAGAACTACAGGATTAAAACGAAATCAAACGGTCATACTAACAATTTTTTTTTTTCTAAGCGAGTACAAGGGGAAAGGGGAATGGGACATACTAACCATTACTTAGAAGTAGAACCATATCACTATCAAGAACGGAAGTTATCCGATGTGCAATGGTGATAACCGTACAGTTGAAAAAATGTTGCCTCAACGTTTGCTGAATCAGATTATCCGTAGCTGTGTCAACGGATGCAGTAGCTTCATCAAGCACCAATACCTTACTACTTCTCTTGAGTAGCACACGGCCAAGGCAGACTAGTTGCCTCTGACCCACACTCCAATTCTCTCCATTCTCACTAACTGCAGCTCCCATATAAATATAAGCAATAAATTTCCACAAGATTTTGAGATATTCTACATAATCCCTACACTAGAGAAGCTGAAAAGACAAACCTGCATAATCAAGTTTTCCTTCTTTCTTCCTAACTTCATCTCCAAGTTGACACTTATCCAAAGCCTAATCAATTAGAAGGGAAAATTAAAACCAACAATAATTAACATAAAATAAGCAGGTGCCACCAATTGACTACAAATCCTTAAACCAGTGCATGTTCGATTTATGAGGAAAATATAGCAAAGAGAAATTTCTTTCAATCACCATAGAAAAAACCCAACCCACCTCCCAAATTTGTTCATCTGTATACTCTTCAAGTGGATCCAGGTTGCTTCGTATGGTCCCTTCAAACATGGTTGGATCCTGAGGGATAATGCTTAGTCTAGACCGCAAATCATGCAGTCCAATTAAGGAGATGTTAATGCCATCTATTATTATTTGACCAGCAGCAGGTTCAACAATTCGGAAAAGTGCTTGTATAAGAGTTGTTTTACCACTGCCTGTTCTCCCTACAATGCCAGTTTTCATTCCACCAGGGAAAGTGCACGTGAGACCTCGCAATACAAGTGGCATCTGTGGGGCATAGCGAACCTACATTGCATCCATTATCATTAATTACTATACGCAGCATAAAAATTACACATCCACAAACCGACATAGTACAATGTTCATTTTTGGCAGTAGTTAACAACTAAGAACTAAAAGTACCTGCAGATCACAAATATCAACTTCTCCATGTGATGGCCAAGAATGATCTGGCTGATTTTGTTCCATCACAAGAGGTGGCTCACTCGAGATACAAGTGTATTGAAATATTCTCTCTACTGATATAATTTTGTTCTCCAAGTGGCAAAAATTCCATATTGCCAAGGTTTGTAACATGTTTAGATTAAGTCCATACGTCACAGCTAAGCCCGCAATCCCTTCAGAGAAAAAGGAAACCAGAAAAAAAAGGAAATTAGAAAGATATAAATCATGTTCCTCTAAAAATTTAAATCGAGCAAGAAAAATTGTTAGTATGACACGAGATGGGAAATATTTACCTGGTTCAATGATTCCCTCTGGAATAGAGATTATGAAAAGTAAAGAGACGGCAAATGTGATTGAAGACAACATATCCAAGCGAAAGCATAACCATTCCATTGCACCGGCAATTTGAAACTTTGGTCTACAATACGCATCTGTCAGTTTCATATTTGTGCCACTAAATCTCGACTGTTCATCAAAGCCCCGGATAGTTGTTGAGCCTGACATTGTTTCAGCAAAATGCTGTATCAATGGAGCTTTGCACACTCCAACTAGTCTTGCTAGTTCTCGTGCTGTAGGTATATAATATCGCTGCAGAATTACAAATTTGTGAGAACACCTCTCTCCACATGAGAAAATGATAATAATAGATTTTAATTATAGGAGTTAGGTTTGAGGGATGCTTATCATTAGCAGCTCTTTACAAAGTTCTAACCCAGAAATTAATGAGGAAAACGGCCATGGAAAAATACACTACATCATCTAGCAACTTCGCAAAAATCTATCTTAAGAAAACACATTGTAAAACAAGTATTTATTTATCCAGTAACTTGGTGGGATTTTTATATTAATAAGGCAGCAAAACTCTGCCTACAGGTTTGACATTTTATCTATGAGAGCTTGTAGCATGTGGACATCATAAAATGTAAAAGAATGTAGTATAATGAACATATGGTGATATCATTTATGTCATTTGAGATGCCATCTGATTAAGCCATGTTTCAGCATAATATGAAAGACATCTTTCTGAAGAAGTCAGATGATATATACCTGATACCAGATACAGGTTCCAATAACTGGGATAAAAATGATGAAAACCTGCCATGCAACCTGAGACATCACTGCAACAATTCCAAGGAGCTGAATCATCGAGGAGGCAACTGACCCAAGTTTAAATGGCATGTTCAAATCCACTGCACTTTGGTCTGTAGAAGCCTGCAAGGAAACATACAGCTAAATTTAGCAAAAAAATTTGTACCCATTATGTCTATCCGAAAGGAAGTGTTTTTGTGTGTGTGCAAGTGCGTGCGTGCGTGTGTGTGTGTGTGAGAGAGAGAGAGAGAGAGAGGAATTGCTTAATCTAAAGAAGACAGCTATACAAAAATTGCAAACTACACCTTTCTTAAGAACCCAATAAAGAAGCATCATTCACATTTTTCCACTTACTCTATTTAGGATTCGTCCACTTGGAGTGGAATCAAAAAATGACATGGGAGCTCGGAAAATGCAAAAGTGCATTTTATTGAAGAGTAGTGTGGCTGTCTTGTACCCAGCTGTTACAAGAAGCGAGGACCTCACAAGGACACAAAAAGAACTACCAATGGCCAAAGCGACATAGACAATTATAAGCATAGATCTACCAACTGCAGGTTTCATGTCCTGTGAGACAGGACTTGCCCAGGCCATCCAATAATTGCTTCCAATCTGAAGGAATTGAAAGAGAAACCCTGCCAGCAATATAAAGGGCACAAGAGCTCCTCCGTATGCCATAGTGATATATTTCCAGTAGACTGAAAAACTAACTTTTCCTTTCTCTCTCTCTTCTTCTTGGATAATCTGTCCTTTTGACCCCACTATGTCATCTGCTTTACCATCTTGAACATCTTTATTTTCTTGCTTTTGCACAACCCCATTAGCACTGGCCATACTCCCATCTTCCATGCTGATACTTGTACTTTCAGAAGCTGACCCGGCTTCTGCAGAATCAAGAGCTGACAAAGCCTTCTTATGCGCTC
Source organism: Alnus glutinosa (assembly GCF_958979055.1). Lineage (NCBI taxonomy): Eukaryota > Viridiplantae > Streptophyta > Magnoliopsida > Fagales > Betulaceae > Alnus > Alnus glutinosa. Next base: position 28,630,579 of record NC_084893.1, read on the forward strand.
CCACAAGCTCCATGAAATCAGTTCCTGAATTAAGGATATCACCGTACTTTCCAGTTTGAGTAATCCTTCCATCTTTCATGACCTAACAACAATTATAGCTTCAGTTCACAGATACAAAAGAGGGGAACAATCTCCTTAAGTTGAGTAAAACAAGAAAAAAAAAAGGCTGGAAAGGAAGTAAATACAAATGGCTTACCAAGATAAGATCAGCAGCAGGTAAGAACTCTACTTGATGAGTAACATAAACCACTGTTTTTGAACTCAAAACGCCCAGCAAACATTCCTGCCATATAGAAGTAAATATAGTTCAAAACCAGCAACGCAACAACCCCCCCCCCAAAAAAAAAAAAAACAAACAAACAAACAGAACAGAACAAACTGCAAAGGAATGGCAAGGATTTTCAAGTACCTCAACTTAACCCATCTTCAAATATGTTCATCAACAACTATCGGTGCATAATATACTAGGAAAAAGAAAAGAAAAATCTTTCTATACTTATATAATGGCATTAGAATAGGGAAATAAATTACCTTAAAGAGGTGGGATCCTGTATGAGCATCCACAGCGCTAAAAGGATCATCAAATAGATAGATATCAGCATCTTGATATAGAGCACGTGCTATTTGGATTCTTTGCTTCTGCCCACCACTCAAATTGATTCCCCTCTCACCTATGACTGTCTGATCTCCAAATGGGAGAATTTCCAGGTCCTTCTTCAAGGAACATGCTTCAAGAATGCTTTCATACTTTTCTCTATCCATCTCCTTACCAAACAATATGTTCTCTTCTATCTTGCCACTTTGTATCCATGGTGTCTGTGCAACATAGGCCTTTGTCCCACACAACTTAATGGTCCCAGATATCTTGGGCATTTCTCCCAGAATACAAGAAAGCAAACTTGACTTACCTGAGCCTACAGTCCCACAAACTGCCACCCTTATGCCATTTTGCACTTTCAAATTTATATCTTTCAATGTCGGATTAGGGGAAGATGATTCCCAAGAGAAATTCCCATCAATAATCTCTATTGCTGTATCAGAACTTCCTCTTGGAAGCTTCTCTATAACATCAGATTGCAAGTCATCAAGACGAAGGAACGATGCAATTCGATCAAGAGACACTTTAGTTTGAACTATCATTGAGATTGTGTCTGGAAGATTATAGATGGGCTCCTGAAGAATCCTAAACGTTGCAAGTGCAGATAAAATCTTCCCCGAGTCAAGTGGGATCCCCATTAGTATACAGGCACCAAAAGTGACCACAGACACAAACGTGGGAGCACCCCAGAAGATAAATGAGGTCATTGCAGAAGTGTAAACAAACTTTTTCAACCATCCTTCCTCGGTCTTCCTAAGCTCGTTAATCTTTGATAGAAACTTCATCTCCCATCCTTGGAGCTTGAGAATCCTCATGTTCCTTAAAATCTCAGATGTTGCCTTCATCCTTTTGTCTTTTGACTCCATTATCTTTTCCTGAAACTTCTCTTGTAATTTTCCCAAAGGAACATTTGCCAACATAACAATTATAGTTGCAATAAGAGTCGCTATCGAAGCAAGCCCAAGATTTTTATACAAAATTAACAATGCAATAGCAACTTGCAAGAGGACCATCCAGGGATCATGTATATACCCAGGAAAGTAACCTATCCTCTCAGCATCAACACTCATGAAATTGATGATCTCCCCACTAGTTTTGCCCTGCTTTGACTGGCTTGAAAGGGTTAGAGCTTTATTGTAGATCACTGCGATCAATACTGATCGGACCTTAATTTCGGCATATTGCACCCTAAAGAACCAATGCCTCTGTGAGAGGCATTCCACAAGTTTTGCAGCAAAAAACACTGAAACGAGAGTATAGCCCTCATTCTTGAACTCCCGTCTCCCACTGAGGTATTGAACAAAAGTGTCAATAAGATATGGTCCAACATAGGAAGCCAATGAGTAACTGACCGCCAGAATGGCCGTCAAGAGAATATCTTTCCATGCCGAGGAGATTAATGCCGTCGCCAGCTTGAGTGTGGTCATTCTGTTAATTGTACCACACTCTGCCTCAAGCTTATTTCTAAAGGTTGGAAAGCCCGTAACTACACTATCACCGGGTTCGAGTTGAGGAACATCCTCAATGTCTAATATCTTCTTATTGCCAGCAGCAATCAGAGGACCCATCCAGGAGAAAGTAAGAATGCTAAAAATTCCAGCAATTGAATAAGGGGTTACAGTTTCACTCCCTTTACACATACTTGACCATGCTTCATTACTTTCACTAGAATCACCATTCAAAAGAGGTTCTTCGAGAAGGGTATCTTCAGCACTCTCATTCTTACAGAAAAACCCCACAGAACAGAAGAACAAACCAGTGACAACAGAGACGATATCCGAAACAAAATACTGACCGGATACATTAACATGTTTTCTATAAAGAGTTGTGTCTATAATAAGACAGTAACAAGACATGAAGAGGTAGAAACCCCACCAGACTCTCAATAAAAAGGGGTACTTTGGTTCATCCGAATTAAACAATTGGGTGCGGAAGTAAACACAAAGTGAACCCCAAGTGAGAGTTCTAAGCGCCAAATCCAAAAGGGTCACTAGCCTTTCATCAGACCATGCATTTCTATACCAATAAAAGTAATTCAGTAAACATAAGGCCAGACTAAACACAGAAAAACCCAAACAACAAATTAGAGCCTGCTTATAGTACAAACCCCTGGTGTTTTTAAACCTTCCCTTTGGACCTTCACCACGACCCACCTTGAATTTCTTGCACAACCACGAAATAAACAAGACAAATAACAAAACCAGGTGTAATGAACCAGAAACCCCACGTAGGAAAACGGGTTTGAGGAGAAAATCAGTAGCTGAGTAAATGGATGAGGAGTAGTAGCGGGAAAACAAGATTGACATACCGTGCTTTGAGGATGCAAGAAGCTCCATTTCTCCTGTAGCTATTGTGAGGTTTCTGTCAGATGGGTGTGCAAGACTTGGGTGGTGGATTCTACTATACGCTGGACAGAAAGATTTTTATCCTTTATATAAGCGAATAGCGAAAGAGCAAAATGAGAGCGAGCGAGCGAGCGAGACGAGAGAGTCAAGAGGTAGCTTTGCTTGGGCGTGGGATAGCGTGGTGACCAAGACTCCCTGGTCGGAGATGCTACCAATTGATGGTCCCCAAAGCGTCAGCACAAAAGGTTTGTATCTTCCCAAGAGAAAGGCGCGTACTTGTAGTTGTAGACACGCGATTCACAAACAAACTTTTTTCTTCGTGTTTTGCTGAAATTTTGGAATCCTGCTTGGGAGTATGCATGAACCTTTGCTTATTATGGATCCCGCTTCCATGGCGGTAGTGTAAATTACCGTAAAGATGCCGTTAGTGCTAAAACTATGTCGTTTTAGACTAATAGCCAAAGGCAGGGCCAACGAATTTAAACGGTGGAATTTAAGGCATAAAAAAATAAATAAAAAATTTTTAAAAAAAAATAAGAAGAAGAAGAAGAAGAAGAAATACAACTCTTCTGATTTCTTTTTATCTTTTGTAACAAGTTTGACCGGTCAATTGCTAGTCATATTATGTTATTGGGACAAAATTTTCTTCCTAGTTGAATTGGAAGATTTAGCTTAATAAATTGCCATGTAAACTCGGTATCATGAGAATTAAACAATTTTTTTTAATATAATTTACGAAACTAATCTTCCGTTAATTCCAATACCAGAAAAATTGGAAAGGAAAGAGAAATGGCACCCACAAAGATATTGCTGGCCGGAAGAGAATCTCATAATTTTTAAAATGTCTTAATACTATATATGCATAATGTTAAGTCATTGAATACGGATATGTGAGTAGAGCCGTTCAAAAGAAAAATGGCTATCATCAAGTCAATGTCGATATAGTGAGCGGCCGTGGACGTCAGCTACGGAGCGTGGGCGTATATTAATATCTTAAATGTCCTATATGACTTAAGTACAATTTTAACTATATATATATAGCTCTCTGACATCCTTATCTTGTAACTTTAACTTGTAAGCGAGTATTCGAGAGTGCATAAATTTTACCTAAAATTCGTATTAGAGGTAAATTATGGAATTTGAGTTCGAATTTAAGACTTTCGCTTTAATACTAATTCATCAATTATTTTAAAAAATTAAATGAAAAAAAATTAATAATTTAATTAATATTCTAACATACTTTAAACCTTTATACGTTTCATTTCAAAAAATTCACCGGGAGTTAACTTGTTCTTTATGATCACATTTCAATCAACTTTTGTTTGGCTCCATGTGTTAGACTAAGTTTGTGAATGTGGATCCTTGATTTTTGGCATTGTTTGGTAAAGGGTTTTGTAGTAAAATTTTTGTTTAAATAGTGGAAAGAAGTGATTTATGTTATATAAAGTAAAAAAAAGTCTGATTTTTTTTTTTTTTTTTTTTAAAAAAAATTTTGTGAAAAAAGTGAAAAAGTTTTATTTTGCAATGGTTTATTTATTTAAATAGTAATAAAAATTTATTGATGTGATATATATATATATATAAAAAGATTAAAATATTTTAAAATTAACATTTTTTTTAAGAAGTGAAAACAAATGATGAAGGGGAAAGATGGTTATCAAACGGTACGAACACCATTTACCAAACGCCGTTACCTTTTCCCCCAATAATTCAATATATCATCAATTTCTTTGCTCGTGTTTGACTATGTTTGTGAATGTGGTGCATTCATTCATTGTCGATTGTCATGGTTTCAATGTTTTTGCCCATTTGTCTCTACCCTAATCATTTTGTTTCAATTGAAAAAAAAAAAAAAAAAAAAACTATATTTAATCCTCTCAATCAACCATTTTATTTGTAATGTTCTACAAATCTTTTAATTTGATTAATGTACCCTATCGATCTATCAAAGGGAATGCCATGTTTCATTTTGCTCCAAAGCCTCTAAAATCGTGGCCATGGGTCAGTACTTCAGTTTTTTTTTTTTTTTTTTTTGCCTTTTTATTATTAGTTTATTATTTTTAGGGGTATTTTTGTCTTTTACAAGGTAAATGAGGACATTGGAACCTTAATGGTAGATTGGCATGACACATTAACCAAATTAAAAGAATGAGAGTGAACATTACAAATTGAGACCTTGTACACATATATTCTTTGTATAACTGATGTTTATCTTTTTTGTAAATCAACCATTACAAAAGACAAAGAAAAATGTGCAGAGATGATGTACAACATATGGGAAAAAAAAAATAATAAAATAAAATTATTTCTCTTACAAATTGAGGAGAAGGATCTTCATATGAGTCCTGATAATCTTGAAATAATTGAGGATTTGAAGATATCACCGAGATAATTTCATTGGTACGGTGTTTTCTTCTTATTAATATTGTCTTCTATATTGTTATTTGGTTAGAATAAATTGAACCAAGATGCAACTTTGTGAAACTAAAATTCATTTAAGCATTGGAAAAATTACCTTTAACAATGCTTGTTGAAGTATATGTCACAATTGTAAAAGAGTATATATATTATGAATCTATGATTATATATCCAATTTAATGCTAAAACATTTGGAAAAAAAAGAAATTGAAAATACTATCCATAGTTGAATAATGTACCCAACATGCAGCATATGTGCACTCGTATTGCATTCTCATTACATGCATTGATGAACATTCAATTCCCTTATCATTTTTTAAGTAAAATGTTAACTTAAGATTGAGAAATATTTAAAATAGATATCGAGAGGAACTGCAAATATATTTTATAAATATCAATGACTTTATCAGAATGTGAGTCCATAATGATGATTGGAGTATGTTAAAAATCATCCCTAGTTTTAGAAGGTTAAAGTGAAGTTTTCAACCAGAATATTTAAATGAAATGAGATTATTACGATCTTAAGTATAATCTTATTTATGTGTACATAAAGTACTTGACATTCTTTCTTTGCAAGTTGATTTTTAAGAATAAGTTTTACTTAAAGTTTGTATCATTTAGTACCAAAGCCACCACCACATCGAGTATAAGATAAGATGCAACTTGTCAAAATATATATGAGATCGAATAAGTTGTAATTTTGTGTTTGAGTTATGGAGAGAGTGACCTATAGGCTAGATTTGTATGAGCATAGTATTAAGTTATTGAATACTGAAATGGGGAGTAGAGCTGCCAAAAGAAAAATAGTTACTATTAGGTCAGTATTGATAGAGTGAGCTGCTATGGATTTCGGTGCGAAGCGACTTATAAGTTGGATTAAAATGTCTTGGTACTATGTATGGATATAGTGTTAAATCATTGAATATGTACTGATAAGTGAATAGAGCAGCCAAAAGAGAAATGGCTACCATCAGGTTAGTGTTGATAGAGTGGGTTGCTGCGGACGTTAGCTGCGGAGCGTGGCTGTATATTACGATCTTAAGTGTCCCACATAGCTTAAATATAATCTTATTTATATGTATATAAGCTTTTAGGCACCATTCTCTTGTAAACCAATTTTGAATGGTGCATGAGTTATACCTGAGATTCTTAATAAAGGTAAACTTCAGAATTTGAGTTTGAATTTAGGACTTCCGCTTTAATACTAAATCATCAATTATTTCAAAACCATAAATTTAATAATTAAATTAATACTCTAACAACCTTTAAACCTTTATACATCTCATTTCGTCAGGGGTCACTGGTCCATGAACGTTAAACTTGTCCCTTTAGGATCACATTTCAATCAACTTTAGTTTGTCTCCCTGTGTTTGACTAAGTTTTTGAATGTGGATCCTTGATTTATCAACTTCAAGCTGTTTGAGAGCAAGCTGAAAATGATTGAGATAAATAATAATACTTTTTCCCCCCAATAATTCAATTAATTTCTTTGTTTTTGACTAAGTTTGTGAATGTGGTGCCTTCATTCATTGTCGATTGTCATGGTTTCAATGTTTTCGCCCATTTTTCTCTAACCTAATCATTTTGTTTCATGGAGGTGGAAAGTGGAAAATCAATTGAAAAAATAAAAATAAAAAAGGAAATTACATTTAATTCCCTCAATCTACCGTCATATTTGTAATGTTTTTTTAAATATTTTAATTTGATTATTGTACCCTATCTATCAAAGGGAATGCCATGTTTCATTTTTCTCCCAAGCCCCTAAAATCGTGGCCGTGGGTCATTTAGTTTTTTTGTTGTTGCCTTTTTATTATAAGTTTATTATTTTTAAGGGCATTTTTGTCTTTTATAGGGTAAATAAGGACATTGCAATCTCAATAGTAGATTGGTACGACACATTAACCAAATTGAAAGAATGAGAATAGACATTACAAATTGAGACCTAATACACATATATTCCTTGTACATTTGATGTCAATCTCTTTTGCAAATCAACAATTAGATTTGTGGGACCCACATCCCGTGTACATAGAATAATGTTTGTGAGATATATTAGCTGTACAATTATTTTGCACAACAATGCTGACGTATCCAATATTTTTTAAGAAAACAATAAAATTGCTGGACACATCAGCATTGTTGTGCAATTGTTGTGTAAGAGTTGTGCAGTTAACATATCTCAATGTTTGCTGTACAACATTTGTACACACTTTGTGCAACAAAGCTGACGTGAAAATTACTGCCCAACATTACACACTTTGTAAAAAAATTGAAAATGTATGATTTTCCTTTTTCTTTTTCTTTTTTGTAAATTAACCATTAAAAAAAAATTATACGAAGATAATGTACAACAGATGGAATATATATATATATATCTCTTAGAAATTGAGGAGAACTAAAAGTAAGTACTCTTTTTTTTTTTTTCTTTTTTTTTTTTTTTTTTTAAATTTTGTGACGTGTGGAGACTAATTAAAAAAATGGACTGTTCTAAAATTTTTAAACTTTTTTGGGTCACAGCTGCCACTTCATTCAATACTAACTTTTAATTTTCTGGGTATTTGTTAGACAAAAAAGTTTACATGTCTAATTTCTAACAATTAGGTTTTGATTTTTGAGTGCCAATTAGTTGCTTTCTTTCTTGGTGTTCCAAAACACATCACAAACTAGTGAAAAGCTATATATATTGATTAATTGACATATCAAAAGTCATGACCCGACCCCTCCTTAGTACAACATATATATATATATATTATGAAAGCAAGTTTGTTGTTTCCCACTATAGAAGACAAAACAGAAAGAAAAAGAGTTCACATAAAAACAAAAGATTTGCAAGGTCCATTAAGACTAACTCTTCACTCTTTCATTAATTTCTCGTGTTCATCCCCAGTATTTTAACTTGTTGGTTAGGTATATACACCTATAACATCATAAATCCAAGAGAAATTTTTTGAATCAAATACTAATTCAACATCAAATTTTCAAATTGGGCTCTTAATTAATGAGTGAAAAATATTCTTTTTAATGCTCCCTCCGTCCCAAATTTTTATATGACATTTTCCTTGGTCCGATATGATTAATTAATTACAAGAGATGTGTAGTTGGTGGTGCTTTTTTCTAATCCATGCAAATACACAGGAAGAATTATCTCAAAATATATGATAATGCTCTCTAGAACAATTTACATGAAGGGGTTCACACCAAATGATCAGAAAAAAAAAAAAATATATATATATATATATATATATAAAGAAAGAAAGAAATCAAGGTCTTTCCCTTAAAACACTGGTAGGTAGACAAAAGAGAAGACCTAAGACCCTATATATATGACTTATAAATATATAAATATATAAAACTAAAAACTAAAAAATTATTTTTTAGTTTTTTGCCTAACGAGGAACCTCTGAGTTTATTTTAATACCACATGAGAATTAATTGTAAATCATGTAAACCCGATGGACTGATTATATATATATATATAATATATATATATATATATTTTTTTTCCAAAAAACACAAATAAGTCCGTGCACCCAACTTCCGTCCAAAATTTTGATAGAAAATGTAACGCCCAACATAAAAGAATTGCGAATATAAATAATTAATAAAATGTAATAATTAAATTTAAGTAGTATTTATTCTGGTAATATTGAGATTAATTATTTTAATTAAGAAAAGTATTAGTTATTTAGTTTAAGGTTAGTAGTTAGTAGTTAGAACTAGTAATAGAAAATATTTTGAAATGATTTAGAAAATAATACTAGAAGTTTAAAAAAAAAAAAAAAAAAAAGGTGTAGAAAACATCTAGGAGACAAGGCTAAGGCCTAGCTTTTGTAGACATGAAAGTTTGAAAGAAAATAAGAAGAAGAGAGGTTATTACGTGGGTTAAGAAAGAGGTCTTGACTTTGTAGCTCTCTCCATTGAAGAGAAGTGACATATTTTAATAAATAAAAATAACTTATAGGTGGAAGACTGGAAGTCTTTCATAGCATTCATAAGAAACTCTATTATAACTCTATTTTTAAAGCTATCTTTTAGCCTTACTACGTGGCTTTCAAAGTTACATAAATTTTTACTTTATGAATAAAAATAAAAATGTTAGCAGCAAAGCTTTAACATAGAAGATAATGTATCTTGTATTTATTATGGAGAAACTCTGTCAGTAGAAAAATGAAAGATAAAGCACGCGCATCTCTTCATTTAATTCATCCCCATGTTTTGTTCGTAAAATGCACCTCTTTTGTCTATGTTTTGATAGATTCAAATTACGCATGTCACCTACAAACAAGATGAGAAATAAAAGGTAGGTTGCATTAAATGTTTGGCAACCAAATAAACCAAAGAAGATCAATTGTAAGAGAAGCAAATTTCAATAAAATTGTTCAATAGTTTCTAAGCCTTTGGCTATGAGAATAACTGTCGGCTCTTCCTATATTGGCTACCATTTGCTTGGTTTCTGAGAGTTATTTTTCAAGACACAAAACAAAAGTATATATTTTTTTTTCTTTCGTCCATTGCACATACAAATAAAGAAACTAAGAGCGACGATCAGGAAAAAGTAATGATTCTTTTAGCAAGAGGCAGTACGTAGTAATTATACAAAAGATCATTTAAGGAGATTGCGTGAAAGTGGTAAATATAAAACTTACTGACCCTTCACTTGATGTTTTATTGCATAAATTGTACAATGTTTTTAGTGTGATTATGAGCATGTATATTTTGAAATATGATTATGATAAATTATGTTAATATGATATATTTCATATGTTTAAAGAAAATGAATTTTTAAAGGAAAGTGAGTTTCAACGGAAAATTAGAAATGATTATATGTGACATGTGAAAAGTTTGTAAAAGATGGATACCTAGCGGTTAAGTGGGGTTATACACTTAGCACCCCAATGATAGTAGGGGAGAAATAAAAATGACTAGCTCACCTAGTGGTTAAGTGGGGTTATACACTTAGCACCTCGAAGCTATAAAAAAGATAAATTGGTAGCAACCCAGCGGTTAAGTTGGGGTATACACTTAGCAAAGTCCAGCAGCCAAGTAGGAGTATACACTTGACTTACAAGAAAGATAAAATGAAAAATAAAAATAAAAATGAATTTCTAAATGTGTGAAATGTGATAAATGAACTTGTTAATGCATTTATTATGTGAATCAAGCATGTGATATGATATGTACTGTTTTATATTTTTAATTATCATTTGTCATTAACTTGCTATAAATTGTTTTAATACTCCATGGTATGAGATATGAGTTTTATATGTAAGGGTGAGCAAAAACCTGCTCACCCGCCCCACTCTGAATTTCTCAGTTTTAAAGGGTTTTTATGCGGTTACTCCAACCCGTGCGGTGCGGATCGCGGGTTTGGGTTTTGAAAAATACTGGGGACCCGCCCCGCCTCGCCCAGCAATAACAACAAAAAAACCCTAACCACCCCCCTCCCCCACGCCGCTCTTCCAGATTCTTCTAGGTTCCATTCTTCTTTTCGTCTATCTTCTTCATTTTCTTGTTTTTTCCTTTGTCTCTCTTTTTCCCTTCTCTTCTTCTCTCTCCCTCTCTGGTTTTATTTCTGCTGGCTTTCAACTTGTACCTGCGATTGCTCTCCACCACCAGCGATGGATTCTCACGGCAATCTTATGGCCAAGCTCGCACACCCACGAGGGCCACGACACATGGACATCGATAGCACAACCCTAGGAGGTACATATTTTTCGTTTCTCTCAAATCTCGATCTTTCTTTCGATTTGTTGTTTTCCTTTCATTTGAAACACACAGATCTCAAATCTAAGAAGGTCGAGAATTTTGGCTTGAATCGGGGATACCCGCACAACCCACATACCCGCCCCCGCACATACCGCAACCATGCTGATACACTCTTTACCCCTGCGGCCACGGGTCCAATTTGCCCAACCCGCAGGGGTGCGGGGTGGGGCCAAAAAGGGCGGAAAACTGCCTCCCTGGTGCTCACCTCTATTTATATGTATTAAATGCAAAGAAAAATATTTGGGGTGTTTATTAAGTATGTATTAACAAAACTCTAAGCTTAATTTACAAAACGGCTATGAAATTTTAAAAAGTAAACACTTTTGTGAAAACCTTACAAAGATAACCATTTAATAAATTTAAGATAAAGATTTTTCAAAGAAAAAAGAGGGGCTCACATCACACATATATGGTCAGGATATTTTATATTTACTGAGTGGTGGACTCACACATTTCCTCTATAAAATTGTTTACAATTTTACAGATACTGCTGAGGAAGAGATAAATGATGACCCTTATGCTTGTCTAGGATTTTGTTCATTAAGCTTGCAGGAGGCTTCTCACATTTTGAAGAATTGACTCATGTTGAGTCGATATTTAAAATTATGAGTAGAAATGCCGTTATGGCATCTTTGATATTTTTATCTCAAGACAATAGTAGTTCCAGATTGTTGTAAAAATATTATGTTTTATATATAATATGTTATTTCAAATAGAAACTCTGGTATTATGTGATGAAAGTGAGATGTGATCCCTTATAAAAAGAAAAGAAAAAAATTATACATGTTTTCTTCCGTTGCAAGTGTTTGAAGGATGAGATTGATTACAGTGATACTTTTAGTCCAATGGTGAAGTCATCTAACATTCGAGCTATACTTGCTCTTTCTGTCCATTTCCAATGGCCCACAAGACAACTCGATGTCTCTAATGCTTTCCTCTATGGAACACTAGACAAAGAGGTCTTTATGGAGCAACCTCAAGGCTTTGTTGATAGCAAATTTCCTAAGGATGTTTGCAGGTTACACAAATCAATATATGGCCCCAAGCAAGCTCCTAGATCTTGGTTCAACAAGCTGGCCAGTACTCTCCTCAATCTTCGATTCACTGAGTCCAAAGTAGATTATTTACTCTTCATCTTCCATGTGCAGCACCTACCTCTTGGCCTTCAGTTATCTCAATCCAAATACATCTCTAATGTACTTGATCATGCTAAAATGAGTGGTGCAAAGCTTGCCAAGACACCTCTCCCAGCCGGCTCTAAATTGTCTCAACATGATGGAGATCCACTTGAAAATGCTTCTAAATATAGACACTTGGTCGGAGCCTTACAATATTGCACTTTGACCATACCTGATATCTCCTTTGCGGTGAATCAACTATGTCAATTCTTGCACTCTTCAACAACTACACACTAGACTGCAGCCAAAAGAGTACTCAAATATCTCAAGGGATCCATCAATCATGGTCTCTATTTCAAAAAAAAGGGGATCTCTTCACTTGAATGCCTACAGTGACTCAAATTGGCAAGGCAATCCCAATGATGGACGATCCACAACAGGTTATGCTCTCTTTCTTGGTCCATGCTTGATTAGCTGGAATGCCAAGAAGCAGCTCGTAGCGTCTAAATCTAGTGCCGAGGCTGAGTATCAGTCGTTAGCATTGGCCATAACAGAATTATTTTGGCTCCAAATGTTGTTTCAAGAACTCCTACTATATCTCCCTAATCCTCCTACACTTTGGTGTGGCAACTTAGGTGCTTTATCTTTGGCTTCTAATCTTGTATACCACACTCGCACTAAGCATATTGAAGTAGACTATCACTTCATTAGGGAGAAGGTGGTTAACAAGAATATCAGCACTCGGTATATCTCCACTCCTAATCAGATTGCGGACATCTTCACTAAAGGGCTTACTGCTTCTCGATTTATTTTTCTGCGTGACAAGCTAAATGTGTGTTCCCCACCCATTAGCTTGCAGAAGGATGTTAGCACATATGATCCAAGCGAGCAATTACCTTTTAGGATAAATAATTAACAATGTCTAGCTCCAAATTGTAAGGGTTTAATTTCAACTTAATTTAGAAATTCAAATTTTTGGGAGAATTGAATATACTAAGAATCAAATTGTAAGGGAGACATAACTAACTTCTCAAAATGCATATTCAAGCTAACAATCATTGATATTTTTATTTAAGAATATTTTAGTATCGTATAAGAAAATGAATTCTGAAAGCTGCAAATTTAATTACTAGGTAACAGAAACTATATATCATATGCAACATGTTTAAAGATATACATCTCAGAATTAATGCAGATGCAAGCTAAACAAATAAATGACAGATAATAAAATATATCCAGCGGCCAGTGCTATATATAGAGAATCACGTCACATCAGTTTTGAGGTGATACTGGCCGAGATGATTTATAGATCGATTTACTTGTATCCGGCTGGCCGACCAGCCGTCAAATGATGGTGCAAGTTGGCTGGTAGAGATCACGATCATAAAACACTAGCTGATGTTGGTAACATGGTGGCGGACATGCACATAGAGGTGTTGGACATGAACATTTGTTTTCAGTTCCACCTTTCTTGTCCTTGTCTCCTTCCTTCTTCTTACTGGTGTCTTGTTTTTTCTTATCATCAGGGTTGGGTTTTGGCTTGAGTTCCTCCACACTTACAATGGTCGCATGGCCGACCTTCTTCCTAAGAGAAGTGGTCAAGCAACATACATCAACGTCATTTCCAGTCACCACCACTTGATCTTTGTCTTGCCCTTCTAATGCCACTGATGAAATCCCTATAACATATATATATATATATATTAAAATGCATTAAAATATACAAAGCACTTTGGGAGATAATATTTAAACTCTTGAACATTTTTAATTACCATCTGCTCCAGCAGCTATCTTCAAGGCTTTGGTCCGGCATTTGTCACAGACCATTTGCACCTTAATGACTATCTTTTGCTGCAATACAACGTTAAGTAGATCATATACCATGCCATATATAGTCATCTAATTGGCTTAGAGATAGTGTGTGTGTGTGTGTATATATATATATATATATCTTACTGTTTTTTTTCCTCCAAGTCCTAATTTAACACAAACAATAATCTTACAATCATTCTTAAGTCAAAAGAAGCTAATTAATGGAAGGGTTTTAATTTGCAAGTTCTTTCTGTTGGGTGAATGAAGAGGTTGTGCATGCGCTAGCTTTCTTTAAGCTACAAGGAACATTAATATGCATCACAATAAATGTAGCAGTAAACCGGCTGACAGAATTAGGATTTCTCGTTAAGAGGCCAAAACATGAATGAGGGATGGAATTAGAATTTCTTGTGGGGGAAAAGCATGAATGAAGGGAGGCCATAACCCCCTTCTCCCTGATTCCGTCCCTGATAATAAAAAAACATTTTTTTCTCTTTTTCTTTTTAGAAAAGAGAACCTTTTAGGAACTCATTGTCAATGCAACATAAAGTTGTTTGGACTACAGTATAGATGGCTTTTACCTTCATATTTCGGAAAGGCTTGACAGAAGCTGGAATTTTCAAGAAGGTGCAAATATTATAATTCTACAACAATCCCATGAACTAATTAGCTATATATTTATAGACAGTCAGCAACTCTAACCTGCCAGTAAACGTTACTGAAACTAGGTTTTGATTATGGGTTTTTCTGAAAAATAATTTCGCTGAAAATATTCTACGTCGAAACAAACAGAACATTAAAATACAGTTTTCTATGTTTTGGAGGTCAAGATTTCTTAAAAATAACCATTGGAGATTATGGCTCTCTCAAAGTAGCCGATTTATCTTTTCTTATGTTTTGTTACTAGTGGGTTCACATCAAGCAGTATTAGAGCAATCATCGATCCATGACTACACAAAAAAAAAACGTAATGATAGGCTCTTGTGCTTATGTACGAGGTATGCTCTATCATGAAGAATAGCAGTGACATGTGCCCTATCATGAAGAGTGACGTGTGCCCTATCATGGAGCAAGCTGAAAATGATTGAGATAAATAATAACACTTTTCCCCCAATAATTCAATCAATTTCTTTCCACAAGTTTGACTAAGTTTGTGAATGCAGTGTCTTCATTCAATGTTTTTACCCATTTGTCCCTAACCTAATCATTTTGGCATTTTGTTTCACGGAGGTGGAAAGTGGAAAATCAATTGAAAAAATAAAAATAAAGAAGGAAACTACATTTAATCCCCCCCAATCTACTGTCTTATTTGTAATGTCCTTCAAATCTTTTAATTTGATTAATCTACCCTATTTATCAAAGGGAATGCCATGTTTCACTTTGCTCCCAATTAAGCCCCTAAAATCGTGACTGTGGATCAGTTAGTGTTTTTTTTTTTTTTTTTTTTTTTGCCTTTTTATTATTATTATTTTAATGAGAGTGGACATTACAAATTGAGACCTGATACACATCTATTCCTTGTACATCTGATGTCCATCTCTTTTGCAAATCAACAATTGGATTTGTGAGACCCACATTTTTTGTACATCTGATGTTCATCTTTTTTGTAAATTAACCATTAGAAGAAAAAGAAAAAAAAAATGTTCGAAGATAATGTACAACAAATGGGGAAAAAAAAATCATTTCTCTTATAAATTGAAGAGAATGATCTTTTTAGTCTCTCGAAAAGATGTTGGTAAAAATGACCATCAAATAGCTCATATTTGCTTCATAATTATATTTTAACCGTATAGATTCCTTTTAGAGCACTTATAAAACTTCCTTTTGATTTTTCTTGCATTTAAGAAATCAAACTAGCTTCCCTATATTTAGAGAAGCTGGTGCTAAGTGATTTTTGTAAGATTTTATCTTCATAAATGGCCTAAATGCCCCATATATATATATATACACTATTTATTATATAATAAATAGTATATATGATATATGGTGAGGTAATTTAATTTTAAATTAATTAAATTACCGCATGGAATCGTTAAATTGATATTAAATCAATTTAATAATTAATTATTGTTCTTTGATAGGAGGAATAATTACGATGTATACTATATTTGAAGGTCACTGACCTAGCCTATAAATAAACGGCCTGTGTACTCTATCAGTAAGGCATAGGTTAGAAGATCCCTCAAATAATAATTTTGTTCTTCAAATATAATCTTCGTGGAAACGCTTGAGCAAAGATGTCAAGAGGTAAACCTAAATCTTATCTTTTATTTTTGGTTACGAAATATCAGTTTAGCGTAATGTATTTCTTTGTGCTAACAATTTTTTGTAATTTTTTTTTAAATTTTTCCTATATTTAAGGAAGAGAAGCAGCTATTAGGTAACTGTTATAAATGCCCTGACAACTGTTTAAATTTACGAGATAATCCTTTTATTTCAACACCACAAC
The DNA here is from genome assembly GCF_958979055.1 of Alnus glutinosa. Classification (NCBI taxonomy): domain Eukaryota; kingdom Viridiplantae; phylum Streptophyta; class Magnoliopsida; order Fagales; family Betulaceae; genus Alnus; species Alnus glutinosa. The sequence continues at coordinate 28,647,085 of NC_084893.1, forward strand.
AATTATTGTCTATCTTAACATGTTGAACAGTAAAGATTCTAACATTGTTCATAAGTTCTGAAAAGCAAAATAGATTTCTTTCATAATTACTGTCGGTAATTGCTTTTGGACTATATTTGTTTTTCATTCCTTCCAAATCTTTTATAGGGTGATAATCTTTTAAAGATAGTCATAATTGAAGATCCAAATCTTCATATGAGTCCTAATAATCTTGAAATAATTGAGAGAATTTGGAGATATTACTGAGGTAAATTCATTGGTGTCTTCTCCGGATTGTCTTCTATATTGTTCTTTGGTTAGAATAAATTGAACCAAGATGTAACTTTGTGAAAATTCCTTTAAGCATTGGAAAAATTACCTTTAACAATGCTTAAAATATTTGTCACAGATGTAAAAGAGTATACATTATCATTATATATCCAATTTTATTTTGTGATTTGGTCTAGGGATAATAATTATTTCCTTGGTATCTAGTTAGTGGTTGCTCATACAAGGTATCAGAGTAGAGCATATACTTTTCGAACACAGATTCAGAACATAGTTCGAACTCAAGACTTTTGGTATCCTATCCTTCGTAATTACTTTTCATGCATTTTAGCTTATAGCATAAACTTTTCCACAGTTGTTTTAACCCCAACATTTCAATTGCTCAGCTGTTACATATAACCTACCATTCGACAGCATACTCTTAAACATGAGACATCCATGCACACTAAGAAAAAAATTGTAAATTGTGAAGAGGCATAAGTTGCCATTAATCAAGTCCAGATCACAAGCATGCTTCATTTTTTTTTTACTCTAATCAAGATATATTATTTATCTAAACATAACTAGGGTACACCGCCTGTAGGTAGAATATGCCTAAAACACAGAGCAAACACTAGCTAGATACCAAAATCCCACTTATTATGTTCCAGCATAGTTCTATCAAACAAGATCATAAAGCCACTGAATTTTCATCATTGTCAAGAAACGTGGGACGATTGACTGGTACCTAGTTACGGTCATCTACTTAAGTTTTCAACACTGGAATTTGACCTCACACTATACTCTGCCACAAGTTGAGAAAACGCGGATGACTTGTTATCTAGCAATCTTGTTGGAGAATCACATTCCTCGATAAGCCCTGCAACAAGAATTGAAAGAAATCTGCTAAACTAAGGATTATGATGAAATCATTCTACGCATGAAAATACTATCAAATCAGATGGTCATACTAACCATCACTTAGAAGCAGAACTGTATCACTATCAAGAACAGACGTTATCCGATGTGCAATGGTGATGACCGTACAGTTGGAAAAATGTTGCCTCAGCGTTTGTTGAATCAGATTATCCGTAGCTGTATCAACGGATGCAGTGGCTTCATCAAGCACCAATACCTTACTTTTCTTGAGTAGCACACGGCCAAGGCAGACCAGCTGCCTCTGACCCACACTCCAATTCTCTCCATTCTCACTAACTGCAGCACCCATATAAATATAAGCAATAAATTTCCACAAGATTTTGAGATATTCTACATAACCTCCACACTAGAGAAGCTGAAAAGACAAACCTGCAGAATCAAGTTTCCCTCCTTTCTTCCTAACCTCATCTCCAAGTTGACACTTATCCAAAGCCTAATCAATAGAGGGGAAAAATTAAAACCAAAAATAAATAAATTAAATAAGCAGGTGCCACCAATTGACTACAAATCCTAAAAACAGTGCATGATTTATGAGGAAAATACAGCAAAGAGAAAATTTTCTCAATCACAAAAGAGAGAAACCAACCCACCTCCCAAATTTGTTCATCCGTATACTCTTCAAGGGGATCCAGGTTGCTTCGGACAGTCCCCTCAAACATGGTTGGATCTTGAGGGATAATGCTTAGTCTAGACCGCAAATCATGCAGTCCAATCAAGGAGATGTTAATGCCATCTATCATTATTTGACCAGCAGCAGGTTCAACAATTCAGAAAAGTGCTTGTATAAGAGTTGATTTACCACTGCCCGTTCTCCCTACAATGCCCGTTTTCATTCCTCCAGGGAAAGTGCAGGTGAGACCTTGTAATACAAGTGGCATCTGTGGGGCATAGCGAACCTACATGGCACCCATTATCATTAATTATTATACAATGCATAAAATTCAGTCATCAACAACGCCATATAGAACATTGCGCCTTTATGCCTGCAGTTAACAACTAAGAACTGAAAGTACCTGCAGATCACGAATATCAACTTCTCCAAGTGAGGGCCAAGAATAATCTGGCTGGTTTTCTTCTATCACAAGAGGTGACTCGCTCGGGATACAAGTGTATTGAAATATTCTCTCTACTGATATAATTTTGTTCTCCAATTCGCAAATATTCCATATTACCCACATTTGTAACGTGTTTAGATTAAGTCCATACGTCACAGCTAAGCCCGCAATGCCTTTGGAGAAAAAGGAAACCAAAAAAAAAAAAAAGGCAATGAAAAAGATATAAATCATGTTCCTTTAAGAATTTAAATCAAGCAAGAAAAATTGTTAGTATACGCTAGATGGGAAATATTTACCTGGATTAATGACTCCTTCTGGAAGAGAGATCAAGAAAAATAAGGAGAAGGCAAATGTGATTGAAGATAATATATCCAAGCGGAAGCATAACCATTCCATTGCACCAGCAATATGGAACTTTGGCTGACAATACGCATCGGTCAGTTTCATATTTGTGTCACTAAATCTAGACTCTTCATCAAAGCTCCGGATAGTTGTTGAGCCTGAAATTGTTTCAGCAAAATGTTGTATCACTGGAGCATTGCACACTCCAACTAGTCTTGCTAGTTCTCGTGCTGAAGATATGTAATATTGCTGCAGAATTATAAATTTGTGAGAACGCCTCCTTCCACATGAGAAAATGATAATAATAGATTGTAATAATGGGAGTTAGGTTCAATGGATGCATATCATTAGCAGCTCTTTACATAGTTCTAACCCAGAAATTTCTGAGGCAAAAAGCCATGGCAAAATACACTACATCATCAAGCAACTTCTCAAAAATCTCTCTTAAGAAAACACATTGTTAACCAAGTATTTATTTACCCAGCAATTTGGTGGGATTTTTATATTAATAAGGCAGCAAAACTCTGCATACGGGTTTGACATTTTATCAATGAGAGTTTGTGGCATGTGGACATCATAAAATGTAAAAGAATGTAGTATAATGAACATATGGTGATATCATTTATGTCATTTGAGATGTCATCTGATTAAGCCATGTTTCAGCTTAATGTCACCTGATTAAGCAATGTTTCAGCATAATATGAAACACAACATTCTGAAGAAGTTAGATGATATACCTGATACCAGATACAGGTTGCAATTACTGGGATAAAAATGATGAAAACCTGCCATGCAACCTGAGACATCACTGCAATAATTCCAAGGAGCTGAATCATCGAGAAGGCAACTGCCCCAACTTGAGATGCAATGTTCAAATCCACTGCACTTTGGTCCGTAGAAGCCTGCAAGGAAACATACAGCTAATTTAGTAAAAGTTTGTGTACTCATTATGTTTATCTGAAAGGATGTGTTTGTGTGTGCATGTGTCCATTAGTGTGTGTGTGTGAGAGAAAGCGAGAGGAATTGCATAATCTAAAGAACAAAGCTATGCAAAAATTGCAAACAACGCCTTTCTTAAAAACCTAATGAAGGAGCATTGAGCATATTTTTCCCACTTACTCTATTTAGGATTCGTCCACTTGGAGTGGAATCAAAAAATGACATGGGAGCTCGGAAAATGCAAAAGTGCATTTTATTGAAGAGTATAGTGGCTGTCCTGTACCCAGCTGTTACAAGAAGTGTCGATCTCACAAGGATGCAAATGGAACTACCAATGGCCAAAGCAACATAGACAATTATCAGCCTAGAGCTACTAACTGCAGGTTTAATGTCCTGTGAGACAGGACTTGCCCAGGCCATCCAATAATTGCTTCCAATCTGAAGGAGCTGAAAGAGAACCTGTGCCAGCAATATAAAGGGCACAAGAGCTCCTCCGTATGCCATAGTGATATATTTCCAGTAGACTGAAAAACTAACTTTTCCTTTCTCTCTCTCCTCTTCTTGGATAATCTGTCCTTTTGAACACATTATGTCATCTGCTTTACCATCTTTAACATATTTATTTTCTTGGTTTTGCACAACCCCATTAGCACTGGCCATACTCCCATCTTCCATGCTCATACTTGTACTTTCAGAAGCTGACCATGCCTCTGCAGAATCAAGAGCTGACAAAGCCTTCTTATGCGCTCCCACAAGTTCCATAAAATCAGTTCCTGCATTGAGGATATCGCTGTACTTTCCAGCTTGAGTAATCCTTCCATCTTTCATGACCTTACAAAAATTATAGGTTCAGTTCACAGATAGAAAAAGAGGGGAACAATCTCCATAAGTTGAGTTCACCCAAAATAAGAAAAAGAAAAAAGAGGCTGGAAATAAAGTAAATAGAAATGTCTTACCAAGATAAGATCAGCAGCAGGTAAGAACTCTACTTGATGAGTAACATAAACCACTGTTTTTGAGCTCAAAAGGCCAAGTAAACATTCCTGCAATATATAAGTAATATAGTTCAAAACCAGCTACGCAACAACCACAGAAAACAAAACAGAACAAAGTGCAATGGAATCGCAAAGATTTTCAAGTACCTCAACTGAACCCATCTTCGAAAATGTTCATCAACAACTTTAGGTACATAATATACAAGAAAAAGAAAATAAAAGAAAAGAAAAATCATTCTATACTTATACAATGGCATTAGAATAGGGAAATAAATTACCTTAAAGAGGTGGGATCCCGTATGAGCATCCACAGCGCTAAAAGGATCATCAAATAGATAGATATCAGCATCTTGATACAGAGCACGTGCTATTTGGATTCTTTGCTTCTGCCCGCCACTCAAATTGATTCCTCTCTCACCTATGACTGTCTGATCCCCAAATGAGAGAATTTCCAGGTCCTTCTTCAAGGAACATGCTTCAAGGATGCTCTCATACTTTTCTCTATCCATCTCCTTACCAAACAATACGTTCTCTTCTATCTTGCCACTTTGTATCCATGGTGACTGTGCAACATAGGCCTTTGTCCCACACAACTTAATTGTCCCAGATATCTTGGGCACTTCTCCCAGTATACAGGAAAGCAAACTTGACTTGCCTGAGCCTACAGTCCCACAAACTGCCACCCTCATTCCATTTTGCACTTTCAAATTTATATCTTTCAATGTCGGATTAGGGGAAGATAATTCCCAAGAGAAACTCCCGTCAATAATTTCTATTGCTGTATCAGAACTACCTGTTGGAAGCTTCTCTACAATATCAGACTGCAAGTCATCAAGACGAATGAACAATGCAATTCGATCTAGAGACACTTTAGTTTGAGCTATCATTGAGATTGTTTCGGGAAGATTATAAATGGGCTCCTGAAGAATCCTAAACGTTGCAAGTGCAGATAAAATCTTCCCCGATTCAAGTGGGATCCCCATTAGTATACAGGCACCAAAAGTGACCACAGACACAAATGTGGGAGCACCCCAGAAGACAAATGAGGTCATTGCAAAAGTGTAAACAAACTTTTTCAACCATCCTTCCTCGATCTTCCTAATCTCGTTAATCTTAGATAGAAACTTCATCTCCCATCCTTGAAGTTTGAGAATCCTCATGTTCCTTAAAATCTCAGATGTTGCCTTCATCCTTTTGTCTTTTGACTCCATTATCTTTTCCTGAAACTTCTCTTGTAATTTTCCCAAAGGAACATTTGCTAACATAACAATTATAGTTGCAATAAGAGTCGCAATCGAAGCAAGCCCAAGATTTTTATACAAAATTAACAATGCAATAGCAACTTGCACAAGGACCATCCAGGGCTCATGCATATACCAACCAAAGTCACCTATCCTCTCAGCGTCAACACTCATTAAATTGATTATCTCCCCGCTAGAGTGGCCCTGCTTTGATTGGCATGAAAGTGTTAGACCTTTATTGTAGATCATTGCGATCAATACTGATCGGACCTTAATTCCGGCCTGTTGCACCCTAAAGAACCAGTGCCTCTGCGAGAGGCATTCCACGAGTTTTGCAGCAAAAAACACTGAAACGAGAGTATAGCCCTCATTCTTGAACTCCCTTCTACCATTGAGGTATTGAACAAAAGTGTCAATAAGATATGGTCCAACATAGGAAGCCAATGCGTAAATAACTACGAGGAGGGCTGTCAAAAGAATCTCTATCCATACCGAGGAGATTAATGCCTTCACCAGTTTGAGTGTGGTCATTCTGTTATATGTACCACACTCAACCTCAAGCTTATTTCTAAAGGTTGGAAAGCTCCTAACCACGCTATCACCGGGGTCAAGTTGAGGAACATCCTCAAGGTCTAATGTCTTCTTATTGCCAGCAGCAATCAGAGGACCCATCCAGGAGAAAGTAAGAATGCTAAAAATTCCAGCATTTGAATAAGGGGTTACAGTGTCACCCCCCTTGCACTTATTTGACTCTGCTTTATCACTTGCAGTAGAATCACCATTCAAAAGAGATTCTTTGAGAAGGGTATCTTCACCCTCATTGTTACGGAAAAACCCCAAATAACAGAAGAACAGACCAGTGACAACGGAGACGATATCCGAAACAAAATACTGAACGGATACGTTAACATGCTTTCGATGAAGAACAATGTCTATAACAAGGCAGTAACAAGAAATGAAGAGGTAGAAACCCCACCAAACTCTCAATAAAAACGGGTAGTCTGGTGAACCCGAATTAAACAATTGGGTACGGAAGTAGACACAATGTGCACCCCAAGCGAGTGCTCTAACTGCTAAATCCAAAAGGGCCACTAGCCCTTCGTCAGACCAACCATTTCTATACCAATAAAAGTAATTCAATAAACATAAGACAAGACTAAACACAGAAACACCCAAAGAACATATTAGAGGCAGCTTATAGTACAAACCCCTTGTGGTTTTAAACCTTCCCTTTGGACCTTCACCACGACCCACCTTCAATTTCTTGCACACCCATGAGATAAACAAGACAAATAACAAAACAAGGTGTAATGAACCAGAAACCCCACGCAGGAAAACGGGTTTGAGGAGAAAATCAGTACCTGAGTACATGGGTGAGGAGTAGTAGCGAGAAAACAAGATTGACAAACCGTGTTTTGAGGATGCAAGAAGCTCCATTTCTCCTGTAGCTTTTGTGGGGTTTCTGTTAGATGGGTGTGCAAGACTTGTGACTTGGGTGGTGGATTCTACGTTGGACAGAAAGGTTTTCTCCTTTATATAAGCGAAAGCGTTCGCGGGCACATAGGCTATAGTCCAAAATGAGAGCGAACGTGATGAGAGAGTCAAAAGTAGCTTTGCTTGGGCGTAGGATAACGTGGCGACCAAGAGTCCGAGCTCGGAGATGCAATCAGTGGACCGCAAAGCGACAACACAGGATTTTTTAAAGTATTTTTCCAAGAAAAGAGTGTCCTTATAGACAGAGTAACGGACGAGTTTAAACAACTCCTGTTTTGCTGAAATTAACAGGATATCTTCTGTAATTTAAACGACGGCCAAGATTGCAGAATCTAAAAAAATTAATTTACTTTTAGCTTTAACAGGTCACCCTTTTTATCCATGGCTCAAAATGAGAGACGCAAAAACCAAAAGAAAAACGGAGAGAGAGAGAGAGGGAGAGAACGTGCGTTAGAGAAAGATGAGGAAAACAGAAGAAGGAAGAAAGAAAGAGGGAGAGCCGAGATAGAGAGAAGAGAAGAGAGGATGGATGAGAGAGAGAGTTGGATAAAGAGAGAGGAGAGACAGGCAGATAAAACTGGGGGAGAGAGAGAGAGGGAATTGGAGTGAGAGAACACAGTAGAACAGTAGCTCTTGGTAAAGGAATAATTTGTAGGGTAAAATAAACTTCTTGTCTTGAGTTTTGAAAATTTTATTTTTTAATTTTTAAGTTTTAATTCGATTATACATGGTATCTTAATTTTGAGAAAAGACTGAATTAATACCTCAATTAAATTTTTTGTCTAAAATTTAACAGTCCGCCACGTGTCAACCCCCGGGAGTTGACACGTGTTGTAGTGTTAAAAAATAAAAAATCTTTACAAATTAATTAAAATATTAAAAAGGGAAAAGTATACATAACCCCCTCAAACTACCATCTCATTGTCAATGTACCTCCAAACTACCAATTGTGTCAATGTTCCTCCTTAAACTACCAAACAATGTCAATGTCCCTCTAATGACAAAAATGTCCTTCATAAAATTATTAAAAAAAAATAAAAAATAAAAAATTATTAAAAAAATATAAAATATAAAATTTTATTCCAAAAAAATAATAAAAAATTAAAACTGTTTTTTATTTATTTTATTTTTTTAAAAAAAATTAATTTTCAGTTTTTTTTTTTCGTTTTTTTAATTTAATAAAAACTGGTTTTTTTTTCATTTGTTTTAAAAAAAAAAAAATTAGTTATTTTTTGTTTTTTCGTTTTTTTTTTCTTTAAAAAAAATTGTTCGTTTTTGTTTTTTAATTTAATAAAAACTGGTTTTTCTTTTTTTCATTTTTTTATTTTTATTTTTTAAAAAAATGAATTTCTATTATTTTTTGTTTGCTTTTTTTTTTAAAGAATAAAAAAATTGTTCTTTTTTTATTATTATTTTATTTTTCGTTTTTTATTTAATTTTTTTTTTAGTTTTTTATTATTTTTTTGGATAAATATCCCATTGGTACCTGAGTTTTACGTGTTTTTAAATTTAGTACCTCAGTTTTGTTTAGTATCATAGGTGGTACCTGAATTAAGGGTAAAAACCCATTTGGTACCTCTGTTAGATTTTTCGTCCAAATTTTAACGTCTCGCCACATGTCAACCGCTGAGGTTGACACGTGGCACTACATAAAAAAAAATTAAAAATTAAAAATTAAAATATTTAGAAAATGATTAAAAATAATAAAATTTTAAAAAAAAAATTAAAAAAAGAAAAAAGAAGAGGGGTGGCTGAGCCACCCCCTTGGCCGGTCTGTCCGGTCTGGGATGGCCGAACCACCCCATAGTTGAAAAAAAAATATATATATATATTTTTGAAGGGTTTTGGCCCACGGGGGTGGCCGAACCACCCCCTAGGGCCACGGGGGGTGGTTCGGCCACCCCCAGACCGGCCGGACTGGGGGTGGCCGAACCACCCCTGTGGCCCTAGGGGGTGGTTCGGCCACCCCCATGGGCAAACCCTCAATTTTTTTTTGAAGGGTTTTGGCCCTAGGGACTGGGGGTGGCTGAACCACCCCCGTGGCCCTAGGGAGTGGTTCGGCCACCCCCTAGGGCCAAAACCCTTCAAAAAATTTTTTTTTTTTTTTTTTTTTCAACTGTGGGGTGGCCGAACCACCCCCCGGCCACCCCCATGGTGGCCAAAGGGGGTGGCTCAGCCACCCCTCTTCTTTTTTCTTTTTTTAATTTTCTTTTTTAAAATTTTATTATTTTTAATCATTTTTTAAAGATTTTAATTTTTAATTTTTAATTTTTTTTTATGTAGTGCCACGTGTCAACCTCAGCGGTTGACACGTGGCGAGGCGTTAAAATTTGGACGGAAAATCTAACAGAGGTACCAAATGGGTTTTTACCCTTAATTCAGGTACCACCTATGATACTAAACAAAACTGAGGTACTAAATTTAAAAACACGTAAAACTCAGGTACCAATGGGGTATTTATCCCTATTTTTTTTTGTAAGTTTTTTAGTTTTAGTTTTAATTTTTTGAATTTATGAGGACATTTTTGTCTTATTCAAAAAAAATTAGGGTTATTTTTGTCTTTTTGTTAGTCTTAGGAGGGACATTGACATTTTTTGGTAGTTTAGGGGGGGACATTAACACAATTGGTAGTTTATGGGGTACATTGACAATTGAGTGGTAGTTTGAGGGGGTTATGTGTACTTTTCCCTATTAAAAACTTAAAAAAATTGAAAAAAGAAAAAGAAGAGGGGTGGCTCTCTTGACCGGTCTGGGGTGGTCGACCCCATTACAGAAAAAAAAAAAAAAAAAAAAAAAAAAAAAAAAAAAAATCAAAGATTTTAGCCCTTGGTGGTGGCCGAATCACTCTCATGGGCCACAAGTGTGGTTCAGGCACCTCTAGGCTGGCTGGTCTAGGGGTGGTCGAGCCACAGCCGACCTGGGGTGGCTGAACCACCCTTCTGGCCCTTAGGGTGTGGTTCGATCACTCCATGACAAAAAAAAATTAAAAATAAAAAAGTTTAAGGGTTTTAGCCCTTGGGGTGACCGGGCCAAAACCTTCTAAAAAAGATTTAGATGGTTGCCCATGGGGGTGGCCGAACCACCCCTATGGACCACGAGGGGTGATTCGGCGACCCCCAAAGGCCAAAACGCTTCAATTTTTTTTTTTTTCTATCATGAGGTGGCCACCCCATGGATGGTTTAGCCACCCCATACCGGTCATGAGGGTGGCTAAGCCACCCCTTTGGCCACCATGATTTTGTTCTTTTTCTTTTTTTAAGTTTTTAATAATTTTTTTTAGTTTTATTATTTTTTAAATTTTATAATTAATTTTTAAAGATTTTTATTTTTTATTTTTGTAATTTTTTATATTGTAACATTTAGGGGTTGACACGTAGCGGATAGTTACTTTTTGGACAGAAAACTTGACAGAAGTATTAATTTGGTCTTTTTCCAAAACTGAAGTATCATCTATGATGCGAATTGAAACTCAAGGTTTTAAAAAATAAAGTTTTCAAAATTCAGGGATCAGAAATGTATTTAACCCTAATTAAAATTGAAAATAGAAAACTTTGAATAAAATACTCTTGGAATAATCATTTTCATTGTCCATAAGAAAATATACTAGATGCTATTTTATTCCACCTTCTTCAATTATTGATAAAAACTATTTATTTTTTCTAATGGAATAAACGTAACCTTAGTGGAAGCTGTAGCCTTCCAAAGTTTTTTTAAAGCACAACTGGAAGGCATGGGTCCCCAGCATTTGCACTACGCAGCAAATGGAAGCAGACAAAGAAGGCTTTAAAAATTTGGAATCATTACCACTACGAGAAAATTCAAGCTAATTTGGGTTCTGGGCTTCCTGAGTTGGAAGAGCTGACTCAGTGAGTTTTGACATGGATTGTGGATTTTGGCAGTTGCAGCACTGACCCAGTTAACATTCTGCTCATCGATGTTGGTAAAAGAAGCCGGGGGATTGAGGTTGGTATAAGGAGTTGCAAAAGGATTTTCTTGGATGCTGGAAAACATGATTTCTGTTCAGGATGATGTGGGGGTGTTTGCTTTTAGTTGGGGACCGAATTGCATTTGGGACGTGGGGGAGAGGATTGATGGGGCAGTAAGATTGCATGTGTCCAAGCAGGTGGGTGGTTTGATGTAGGAACAAAAGAGGTAGGTTAAGGACAGGAAAAAACAGAGAGTTTTAGTGATGAGAGAGAGAATCAGAGTGCTCAACTGTCACATATAACCTACCATTCGATAGCATAGTGCTTAAACATGAGACAACATCTATCATTAACTGAAACATACCAAGAGCACATCATCTGTTGGTAGAATATGCCATAACACAGCAGCAGCAACCACTAACTGGATACCAAAATCCCAATAATTATGTTTCAGCATAGTTCAATCAAACAAGATCATAAAGCCGCTGGATTTTCTTCATTGTTAAGAAACGTGGGACAATTGAATGGTACCTAACTAAGGTCGTCTACTTAAGTTTTCAACACTGGAATTTGACCTCACACTATACTCTGCCACAAGTTGAGCAAAAGCGGATGACTTGTTATCTAACAATCTTTTTGGAGAATCACATTCCTCGATAAGCCCTGCAACGAGAATTGAAAGAAATCTGCTAAACTAAAGGATTAAGATGAAAGCATTCTATGCATGAAAATACTATCGGAACAGAAACAACAGGATTATGATGAAATCAGATGGTCATACTAACCATTACTTAGAAGTACAACTGTATCGCTATCAAGAACAGACGTTATCCGATGTGCAATGGTGATGACCGTACAGTTGGAAAAATGTTGCCTCAACGTTTGCTGAATCAGATTATCCGTAGCTGTATCGACGGATGCAGTGGCTTCATCAAGCACCAATATCTTACTTTTCTTGAGTAGCACACGGCCAAGGCAGACCATCTGCCTCTGACCCACACTCCAATTCTCTCCATTCTCACTAACTGCAGCTCCCATACAAATATGAGCAATAAATTTCCACAAGATTTTGAGATATTCTACATAACCTCTATACTAGAGAAGCTGAAAAGACAAACCTGCAGAATCAAGTTTTCCTTCTTTCTTCCTAACTTCATCTCCAAGTTGACACTTATCCAGAGCCTAAGCAATTAGGGGTAACAAATAAAACCCAACAGATAAATAACTAGAATAAGCAGGTACAACAATTGATTACAAATCCTAAAAGCAGTGCATGTCTGATTATGAGGAATATATGTTTTTTTGTTTGAAAAAGTATTTTGATGTGATATAAAGATAAAAATTGTTTTTTTGTGTTTTTAGAAGTGTTTTGTGTTGTTTGGTAATGTAGTTGCGTTAGAGAACAGAAAACAAAAGCACAATCCAAACATTCTTCAACTACCAAAGAAAGAAACCAACCCACCTCCCAAATTAGTTCGTCTGTATACTCTTCAAGTGGATCCAGGTTGGTTCGTACAGTCCCTTCAAACATGGTTGGATCCTGAGGGATAATGCTTAGTCTAGACCGCAAATCATGCAGTCCAATGAAGGAGATGTTAATGCCATCTATAATTATCTGTCCAGCCGTAGGTTCAACAATTCGGAAAAGTGCTTGTACTAGAGTTGTTTTACCACTGCCTGTTCTCCCTACAATGCCAGTTTTCCTTCCTCCGAGGAAAGTGCACGTTAGACCTCGCAATACAAGCGGCATGTGTGGTGCATACCGTACCTACATTCAACACATTATCATTTGTTATTATACATTGCATAAAATTCATAACCCAACATCATGAATATAAAAAACTAAGAACTGAAAGTACCTGCAAATCACGAATATCAACTTCTCCATGTGACGGCCAAGAACAATCTGGCTGGTTTTCTTCTATCAAAAGCGGAGACTCACTTGGAATAACAGTGTATTGAAGTATTCTCTCTACTGATATCATTGTGTTCTCCATTTGGCAAAGATTCCGTATTACCCAGGCTTGTAACATGTTCAAATTAAGTCCATATATCACACCTAAGCCCGCAATGCCTTCAGGGAAAAAGGAAATCCCCCCAAAAAAAAAATCAAAAAAGACAAGTCAAATGTAATAAAGAGCAAGAAAAATCGTTAGTAAGACACCAGATGGGAATTACTTACTTGGATCAATGACCCCCTCTGGAACAGAGATCAAGAAAACCAAGGAGAAAAGGAATGTGATAGAAGATAACATATCCAAGCGAAAACTCAGCCATTGCATTGCACCGGCAGTATGGAACCTTGGCCGAGAATACGCATCTATGAGTTTCATATTTGTGTCACTAAATCTTGATTCTTCATCAAAACTCCTAATGGTTGTTGAGCCTGAAATTGTTTCAGAAAAATGTTGTATCACTGGAGCTTTGCACACTCCAACTAATCTTGATAGTTCTCGGGCTGAAGGAATATAATATTGCTGCATGATTATAAGTTTTGTGAGAACACATCTCTCTAGATGAAAACCTTATAATACATTATCATATTATTATTACAATTGGAGTTAGGTCTGATGGACGTGTTTTGAACTCTTCATACGATTGGTGGAGAGGAGGGAATGTACACAGATTTTGTTTATATACATGGGTTGAGTTTCTAAATATATGTTGCTTATTAGTCTACATATTCTGTTGTGTTTGTTTTTACGTACTGTCAAAGTAGATAGTCATGAGTTTGGAATCTTGTCTCCACTTCATCATCCATTTAACATTGAAATTCCATGTGTTTTGATATACCAGGTATCCACCTGACCAATCCCGAGCAAAGAATGCATACCTAGGCCTACCAAGAGATAGGGAATTCGATGCTCATTACTTACCCAGGACCGTACCTCACCTGTGAGTGACACTTGGCAAAGAACATACCTCAATAGAGGATACAAATTAAATGCCACGCCTAGTTAGGGCCGCGCCCTATCAAAGGATGACACCTGGGTAAGGCCGTAAGGGAAAGAAAAAAAAAGCCCCGCATAAAAAAGAGAAGGCAACCATTCCAAGTGCCCACATTACCACACTCCACTACTCTTTCATTCTCCTTTTCTCCTAGTTAGTAGTTACCTCTCGCTCAAAGAAATTAAGAAATCCTTTGCTAACTTCAGCATTGAAGGTATCCCCCGCCGACACTCCCAACAAGCCGTTGATCTCATTCTCTACCTCTTTTGCAGGTATTTGTGGTTTGAGATTGGTTATGCGATCAATTGCATCATCATGTTGGGCCCACTCGACATTGACAAAGAGTTTGGATGCGCATGAAAAAGTGTTAAAATATTAATAAAGCGATTAAATTAATTTTTATTTTTTTTTTATCATTTTAAACTATAAAGAGTTCTTGGCATGTTGAAAGTATGAAACAGAAAGAATGCAATACAATGAACATATGGTGATATCATTTAATTTGTCTGAAATGTCATAAGCCATGTTTCAACGTAATATATAAGACAGCATAACATTCTAACCAAGTGAGATGGTATACCTGATACCAGATACACGTTCCAATCACTGGGATAAAAATGATGAGAACCTGCAATGTTGCAACTCGAGACATTACTGCAATAATTCCAAGGAGATGGATCATCGAGAGGGCAAATGAGTCAAGTTGGTATGGAATGCTCCACTCCACTGCACTCTGGTCAGAGGAAGCCTGCAAGGAAACATAAGAGTTAGTTTTGTAATATTTTTTGTCACCAATATATTATTTTTATCTGAAAGGATGAGTGTGTGTGTGTGTGTGAGAGAGAGAGAGGGAGAGGAATTGCTTAATCTAAAGAAGAGAGCACTTGGAATGGTTAAGCACCTAATAAAGGAGCACCATTTTTCCACTTACTCTGTTTAGGATTCGGCCACTTGGAGTGGAATCAAAAAATGACACGGGAGCACGGAAAATGCATAAGTGCATTTTATTGAAGAATAAAGTGGCTGTCTTGTACCCAGCCGTTACAAGAAGCGCGGTTTTCACAAGGACGCAAAAAGAACCTCCAATGGCCAAAGCTACATAGACAATTATTAGGGTAGAGGTACCAACCACAGGTTTCTCGTTTTGCGAGACAGGGCTTGCCCAGGCCATCCAGTAGCTGCTTCCAATTTCAAGGAGTTGAATGAGAATATGTGCCAGCAATATAAAGGGCACAAGAGCTCCTCCGTAGGCCATGGTGATATATTTCCAATAGACCCAAAACCCAACTTTACCTTTATTTCTCTCTTCTTCTTGGATAATCTGTCCTTTTGACCCAACTATGTCATCTGTTTTACCATCTTGAACATCTTTATTTTCTTGTTTGAGCACAACCCCATTAGCAATGGCCATATTCCCATCTTCCTTGCTCATACTTGTACTTTCAAGAGCCGATAAAGCTTTCTCGTGCGCTCCCACAAGTTCCATAATATCTGTTCCTGAATTAAGAATGTCATTGTACTTTCCAGCTTGAGTAATCCTTCCATCTTTCATTACCTGACAGTAATTGATAAGTTGAGTTCACAGATAAAGAGCTGGGGAAGAATCCATCCATAAGTTGACTTCATAAATTAAAAGCTGGAAAGAAACTACATTTAAATGGCTTACCAAGATAAGGTCAGCAGCAGGTAAGAACTCTACTTGATGAGTAACATAAATCACTGTCTTTGAACTCAAAAGACCCAGCATACATTCCTGCCATATACAAGAAGATATACTTAAAAACATATTATCCAACAACCGCAGAAAACAAAACTGAACAAAATGTGTTGAATATGTCCTTAATTTTCAGTTATGTACATTAGTATCAAGGGTTTGGTGACTTCAATCCAAATACGGGCTTTGGTCAAAATAGGAGCTTCAACCCATTTGGGTGCTTTAGTCCATTTGGAGACTTTGGTCTAATTGGAGACTTCAATCCCATTCAGTTTTTGAGCAAGGTGGGGACTTTTTCTTAATAGGTAATCACAAATTTATTAAAACAAAGCACAAAGCCGCAATCCAAGTAAAGAGATACACTTAACTAGAAGAAGAAAAAAGGTCAAGAAAAACATGAAAGATGGAAACTTTAAAATCAAAGGCAGTTGTCCGGTAGTAAAGTGTCTTGAAAAAAAAAAAAAAGCTTTTAATTTTACCACCGTCCGCTTACGGTCTTTGAAACTCTAACAATTTCTTTCCCTTCCAAAGAAAACCATCCTCCACACTGCAGCATTCTAAAGCCTACCAAGTTGCCCTCTCCAGCAAGCAAATAGGTCTACTACTCGTTTAGGCATAACCCAAGCTAGCCTTACACGACTGAGGATAGTATTCCATAAAGCATTAGCAATCTCACAATGAAGTAAAAGGTGATCCACTAACTCCTCACTCTTCTTACACATACAACACCAATCAATCACAATGACATGCCACTTCTTTTGGTTATCCATTGTGAGGATCTTTCCTAAAAAAGCCGACCAAGCAAAGAACGTCACTCTCAAGGAAAACTTACTCCTCCAAGAAAAAGGAGTGCCTCGTGTGAGGAATAGCCTAGTATCTTAAGGTGCATTAGGACCTAAAATTTTGAGTGTCTTATACATTCTTAAACTCCCATCTTTTGTTAGTAAAATGTATTCCTAATTATCTCAGCCTGTAAACATACGACATTGTGCTAAATCAAGTAAATATTGTGTCCTAACATGCGTAGTTTATTTATTTCATTTATTTATTTTTCTCTACTTGCTTGCTTAATTTATTATGACAAAAAACTATGTTCAAGTACGCTGAACATAAGGGCATTAGAATATGTAGGAAATAAATTACCTTAAAAAGGTGGGATCCTGTATGAGCATCAACAGCACTAAAAGGATCATCAAACAGATAAATATCAGCATCTTGGTATAAAGCACGAGCAATTTGGATTCTTTGCTTCTGCCCACCACTCAAATTGATTCCCCTCTCACCAATGATTGTCTGATCCCCAAACGAGAGAATTTCCAGGTCCTTCTTCAAGGAACACGCTTCAAGGACCCTATTATACCTTTCTATTTCCATCTCCTTGCCAAACAATATGTTCTCTTCTATCTTGCCACTTTGTATCCATGGGGACTGAGGAACATAGGTCTTTGTCCCACACAACTTAATGGTTCCAGATATCTTGGGTACTTCTCCTAGGATACAGGAGAGCAAACTTGACTTGCCTGAGCCAACAGTCCCACAAACAGCAATCCTCATGCCATGTTGCACTTTGAAATTTATATCTTTTAATGTTGGATTAGGGGAAGATAATTCCCAAGAGAAATTCCCATCAATAATCTCTATAACTGTATTAGAACTACCTCGTGGAAGCTTCTCTATAACATCAGACTGCAAGTCATCAAGACAAAGGAAAGATGCAATTCGATTGAGGGACACTTTAGTTTGAACAATCATTGAGATTGTTTCAGGAAGATTAAAGATGGCCTGCTGAAGAATTCCAAAGGTTGCAAGTGCAGATAAGATCTTCCCCGACTCAAGTGGGATCTCCATCACCATACAAGCACCAAAAGTAGCCACAGACACGAATGTGGATGCACCACAGAAGACAAATGTGGTCAACGCCGAAGTATAGACAAACTTTTTCAACCATCCTATCTCTGTCTCCCTGAGACCCATAATTTTAGATAGAAACTTCATCTCCCATCCTTGAAGCTTAAGAAGTCTCATGTTCCTTAAAATCTCCGACGTTGCCTTCATCCTTCTATCTTTTGATTCCATTATCTTGTCCTGAAACTTCTCTTCTAATTTTGCCAAGGGAATATTTGCCAACATAAAAAGTACAGTTGCAATAAAAGCCACGATTGAAGCAAGTCCAAGATTTTTATACAAAATTAACAGCACAATGGGAACTTCCACAAAGACCATCCATGCACTGTTCACGTACCAACTGAAGGCACCTACCCTCTCTGCATCAATAGCCATGAAATTGATCATCTCCCCAGTGGTGTGGCACTGCTTCGACTGCCATGAAAGGGTCAGACTTTTGTCATAGATCATGGTGACCAACACTGATCGGACTCTTATTCCAATCTGTTGCAGCCTAAAGGATAACTGACTCTGCGACAGGCACTGCACAATTTTTGCTACAAAAAACACTGAAACCAGAACATAGCCCTCATTCTTGAACTCCCTCCGCCCGTTGAGGTACTGGACAAAAGTGTCAATAAGATATGGCCCGACATAGGAAGCCAATGTGGACATGATCTCAAGAAGGCCTGTCAAAAGAATCTCTTTCCATACCAAGGAGATCAATACCTTCACCAGCTTCCGTGTGGTCACCGCATTAATTTTACCGCACTCTGCCTCAAGCTTATTTCGAAAAGTTGAAAAGACCCCAACTACCCTATCACCGGGGGCGAGTTGAGGAACATCCTCAAGGTCTAACGTCATCTTATTGCCAATAGCAATCAGAGGACCCATCCAAGAGAAAGTGAGAATGCTGAAAATTCCAGCATTCGAATAAGGGGTTACAGTTTCACCCCCTTTACACTTACTTGACTCTGCTTCATTACTTTCACTAGAATCACCATTCAAAAGAGGTTCTTCGAGAAGGGTATCTTCAGTACCCTCATTCTTACCGGAAAACCCCACATAACAGAAGAACAAACCCGTGACAACAGAGAAGACATCAGAAACAAAATACTGAACGGATACTAATTTAACATGCTTTCTATAAAGAACAATGTCTATAACAAGGCAGTAACAAGAAATGGAGAGGTAGAAACCCCACCAAACTCTCAATAAAAACGGGTACTTTGGTTCACCCGAATTAAACAATTGGGTACGGAAGTAGACACAAAGTGCCCCCCAAGCGAGTGTTCTTAGCGCCAAATCCAAAAGGGTCACTAGCACTTCATCGGACCAACTATTTCTATACCAAAAAAAGTAATTCAACAAACATAAGACAAGACTAAACACAGAAACACATAAACAACAAATTAGAGTCTGTTTATGGTAAAAAAACCTGGTGTTTTTAAACCTTCCCTCTGGACATTCACCACGACCCAGCTTGAATTTCTTGGACACCCATGAGATAAACAAGAAAAATAACAAAACCAGGTGTAGTGAACCAGAAATCCCACGTGGGAAAACGGGTTTGAGGAGAAACTCGGCACCTGAGTACATGAGTGACGAGTGTTAGCGTGAGAGCAAGATGGACGTACCGTCCTTTTGAGCAATATCCAAGAACTTCTGAAAGGTCTTCTCGACTTCTCGTATACATAGAAGTGAAAGAGTCACTGGACGTACAGGATTATTGTCCAATATATATATATATATGTTTGCGCTTTCGGAGGGCGTAGGATAACGTAGTGAGCAAGTCTCTGATGTCATTGACTGCAGCCAATGGGCAGCAAAGTGAGCAATAAAAGTAAGCCTCTTTCTGGGGAAGGCGTGAACAGGGGAGTTCTACAGAGAGAAACAGAGACTTGACGCTGGTTGGTTTGCTCGGTCAGTGTGCGTATGGGTTTGGACGTTTTTCCCCCTCTTTTATTTTATTTTATTTTTTTTAAAAAAAAAAAACAAAATTACAATTTCCCTCGTGATGTTTACACTAATTTGCAATCCTGATATCAATGTTTAAATTGCTTCAATTGCATCCAAAAACATTGTGAAAATTTACAATCCACCACCTTTCGTCCAAAATCGCCGTTTCAAGTGACGGAAGTCCAACTACGTGCTATTTTTGGACGAAACACACAGCGTTTTTAAACCCTTGAACTCGTCATCTTCTTCCTTTTTCTTTTCACGCAAATCCTCGGTCTTTCTCCTGACGCCTCCAACTGAACCAGCTTACACGAAAGCAGTTAGCGGGCGTTGGCCTGGACGAGAAGGCGGCTTCCCTGCGTGATGTTTTGGCGCGCTTCTTATGTTTGCTGAAAAAACATGCAAGGATCGGGTCCTCCATTCCATGTATATTGAGGTGTGTATTAGTTACGAGGAAATAAAATAAGAGGAACAACTAAAAGGTACAGAAAGTAGTACAAGTTACAGAAAGAAAAAGATACAAGACCAATAAATCTGAAAATGAGAGAAGATGGAAGACTTGTAGGCTTGTCTGAACTTGGATGTTTCGTGTGGCTAGCTTGGCATTGTGTCCGAGGCTGGTTTTGTAGCCTTGTCAACGTCCAAATTGTTTTTTAATTTAATAAACAGAGTCATGAAAATGGAAGGTGCGGCATTTTCACGTATAATCATTACGGGGCAAGAAAATGCCCTCACGTTTCTGCCAGAGCATTCATGGCTGCTTTAAACCAATGAAACAGTGAAGACCCAGAAAACCAAGATAACACAGTTGAAGAAACCTAGCTATGAATGCTATGGGAAAGGCCAAATATGAGGGACAGATATCAAGAAACATCAGCTTAATTATTTAGAAATTTATATATGGGGAAAAAGTGGACTTTGAGACATTGACACGAAGAAGTCCCCAACTCTTTTTATGTGTGTACGTTTCATATACTAGGAATCTACGACCAAAGATTTGGGTAATGCTTAGGGACATTAGCTTTGGTCGCGGCTATAGTTTTGAAGTGTTCTACATGCATGCATGAATGGCAGGCTGGTGGCTGTTGAAACATCTACTAGCCCACGCGGCAAGCATCAGGTAGTGAGGTAATTCTGTGCAGAGCAATGGCAATGCCCACGTGGTTTCAAAACTTTATTTTTTACTCTATGAATTTTTTTTTTTTTCACAGGAGATTCATGTATTATGGGATAAGACAGAAATAGTACTTTCGTCCATTTTTTCGCCTAAAACTAACAAATTGCCACGTTATCCAACACATATTGATGTAATATTGCGACACTTGTCCCCTAGCACCACGTCAGCGCTAACTTGTAGTTTGACATATGTATGTGAATTGTATAACTTTAAACCCCATGTGCTTTTATTAATTTCATGTTTTGCCTCATGTCATTAAGTATCACAAATGGTACCTCGATTTTCAATTGTATACTTCTTGTAGTTTTATAAATTTCATGATGTACCCCTGTGATTTCACTAAGTATCATAAATGGTGCACTATTTTTTATTTTAAGGCTTTTTATAAAATAAAATAAAATTGTAGGGTTGGCTAAGCCACCCCCTTGGCCAAAATGGGGTGGCTTCGGGTTGGCTAAGCCACCCCTTTGAGCCATATGGGGGTGGCCGAAGCCACCCCATTTTGGCCAAGGGGGTGGCTGAATTATTTTATATATATATATATATATATATATATATATATATATAT
This sequence comes from Alnus glutinosa, assembly GCF_958979055.1. Taxonomy (NCBI): domain Eukaryota; kingdom Viridiplantae; phylum Streptophyta; class Magnoliopsida; order Fagales; family Betulaceae; genus Alnus; species Alnus glutinosa. Next base: position 28,668,513 of record NC_084893.1, read on the forward strand.
ATAACCACGTCAGCGCTGACATGGTGTTGACATTGCATTTGGGAACAAATGTCGAATAGGTCATCGACACGTATCCGATGACATGGCCAGACGTTAGTTTTAGATAGAAAAGTTGACGGAAGTATTATTTATGTCTTTTCCCATAGCATATATATCTCTTATGAAAAAAATAAAAAATTCAGGGGCAAAAAATAAAGTTTTGAAACTACATGGGTGTGTAAGGTATTTAATTCTCTTTTTCTTTTTTCTTTTTTTTCTTTTTATAAAAAAAAATAGAAATAAAAAAATAATAATTCGAAAGTCAACAAACTTCCACTCATAGACAAACGCCAACGGTTGGGCTGCCAACTGATGGGCGCCCACCCCATTTTGATCTCATGGGCCGGCAATCCCAACTAACATCCCCTTATTTATTTATTATTTTTTAATTTTTTATAAGATATCATATTGAATACATTTTGATTGGGCAAGTCACAATCCAAATGAGGATGAGGATGGGCGTTGAAAGGGCTATTTGGACATATTTTGGCTGCTTTAGTGGACCATATATTCTCCTGGATATTTAGATTACATGATGTATTGAGCAAATGTTTGGACAGATTTATGTTGTGTTTTATTTCTCTGTTTAATTGTGTTTTTTTATTGTTTGCATAAATTTATGCACCACCTTATATTGACAATTAATATATATATATATACACGAAAGTAGTTGAAGAGTTTTATGTCTCTGTTTAATAGTGTGTTGCTAAATAAATGAATGACTGGTTGGATTTTGATCTACACAATAACATTAAATGTATTCTTTCTAATTAAAAAAAAAAATGATATTTAGCACACACAATGCGAAATAAGATTATTTCGAATAAGGTCTTCTCAGATTATTTATCCGAATTTGAAAGATAATTTATGGAACCCACCTGACCAAATAAAAATTAAGTTGTCCGACTATTTATCCAGTCAGATGGATCTTATAAATAGTCTCTTACAATCATTTAAAATAATACAAATAACAATAAATTTTGTGTTCGAAATAACATACTCTTCTAACAACAACAAAAAAAAAACTACTTAAGGAACTATTTTGGTAAGACTGGATATGTGTATTTTATTTTCCTGGGACATGTAGAATTTATGATCCTGGGAGAAGATGAAATATTTTGATAATCATTGTAATGATTTCGATTAGTAGATTTCATTTATAGGCTTTAATTTTTAATTATTAGGGATTATGAGATAATTGGTCCAAGTAAATTAATGATGAAGGGTTTCATTTTAGGCTCTCAATTTCATGATGAAAGATTAAATGGCGTTAAATGAATCTAATCGGATTGAGAGGATGATTTTTGGGAGATGTCTTGAGTTTAGAAATTAATTCCCTCAATTGAACCAATTCTTGTTCAATTTTTCCAGTCAATCAATTTCTTCAAACATGTTTTGATTTTAATAAGTTCTGTGAATGTGGAATACACTTTCCCAGAAAATTGTTCATTGCTTCACGGAATTAAGTTGAGTTTTTTTTTTTTTTTTTCCCAATAAATAAGTTAATTCCACATGGTCTGCGGATTAAACCCATTGAAAGGAATAACTATTCCTACTGAATAGCTATTCCTTTGTTTGGTTGTATATTATTTAAGGGAATAGTTATTCCTATGGAATAGCTATTCCCGTACGAAGAGGAATAGGTATTCCACTCAAAAAGGAGTGAAATACCTATTCCTTTCCTGTGAGAATAAATAAAATTCGTCTTTTGCCCAAAAACCCCAACCCTCTCAACATCCAAGTCTCTTATTCCTCTCTCTCTCTGTTTCTCAACTCATGGTGTATTTGGATACGAAATTTTGAAAATAAAATATAATTCTGATTCTACTTTTTTCAAAAATAAATCATATTTTATTCAACTTTTTCAAAAACAAATCATATTTTATTTAACTTTTTATAAACAAATCATATTTTATTCAATTTTTTTTTTCTAAAATGTCAAATCTCAAAATTCGCAAACAGAATAAGAATTTAATTCTGATTTCAAAAATTCATTACTCAAATGCACCATCAGTATCTCTCTCCATCTCTGCAATTATATTCTCATCCCCCTCTCTCTGTTTCTCAACCCAACTTAATTTGTTGTGGGTTAGTTTTTTTTTTTTTTTTTTTTTTTTTTTTTTTTTTTTCTCTCCTATGATTTAGCCTACAGAATGCACTTAGACGTAGCAAAACGAGTACCTCTTAATATCGGGAGGACTCCAATTGCCTGGCAGAAGTTTGAGAAAAACTTTGTAAGCAAAGAACGAATGTTTGTTGCTGAAAAACAAATAAAAAATAATAAAATAAAAAGGGCTTTGCAGATGATTTATTTTTTTATGATGATTATGTTTTTTTTTTTTTTTTTCTTATAAATCATTTTACTTTATAAGCAAAGAATGAATGTTTGTTGTTGGAAAACAAATAAAAAAGAATAAAATAAAAAGGGCTTTGCAGATGATCTATTTTTTTTCTTTTTATTTTTTTATGATGGTGATATGATGATTATATGTGTGTGTGTGTGTGTGTGTTTTTTTTTTTTTCCTTACAAATCATTTTGCAGCGTAATTGTATATGAAAAAAAAAAAAAAAAAAAAAAAAAGCCATGACCTCTATGAAATTAAAAAAAAAAAAAAAAAACAAACAAACAAAAAAAAAGGTCATAGTATGATTGTTTATGTTTCTAAAATAAAGAAAAAAAATGTCCTTAAGAATATAAATTATATTTTTATTATAAGGGTGTTTTAGAAAATTTGATTATAATATGATTCCATTCACCAATGTATTGCACTATACCAAACAAAAGAATACATATGCAATGTTCTATTCCACCGTTACAACCAAACAAAAGAATATGAATAGTTATTCCATTCCACCTTCATCTATTCCCAGGAATAGTTATTCCTTTTCCTAATGGAATAGACATTCCACAAACCAAACGAGGCCTAAGTTTTCATTCACGCTTTTTTTTAAAAAATTTTAAAATTTTATTTTAATGTGGGTATTTTAATAATCTTGTTTATTGAGCATATGTGTTGTCATCGAACTGATAAATATGAATAACTAATATATTTCTAGTAATAACTATAATTTTTTTAATAGAAGGGTCCTTCTACGTATTAAGCGTTTTCAAGTTTAATTAAGAGAGTTTTAAGTCTTGATTATAAAATAATTAGTCTTAAGGACTTGATGATGAAAGATACATAAACAAAGGATTAGATCGAAATTCAGTTTATTTTATGCATTAATTATATGATAATAATGAAAGTGATGAGAACCAACTAGTAACAATATATAATTTATTCTCTAAATTAAGGAAGTATTAGTTTGAGGATAAGGTGAATTTGTGATATTTTATGGGACCAAACAATAATTTAAGAGAAAACTTAAGGATTAATTATTTCGGTCTGGCCGAATATGTATATCTATTATGGTGTGTTTGGTTCGTATAAAAAGTTGAATAATATTCAATTTTTTTAAAAAATAAATTATATTTTATTTAACTTTTTCAAATTTTTTTAAATTTTATCTCACAAAGTCAAACCTCGTAATTCGCACAATGTATTCGAATAATATTCGTATTCAACACCCAAAAAACAATTATGGGCTTTAATTTTTAATATACTTTAGTCTCATCAAAAAACAATTATTTTTCATAAAATTTCACGAAGTGACAGGTGTAATACTTAAATTATTAATTTGCTTTAATTAATTATCTTAGTCAACCGAAAAGATTCCAAATTTTCCAATGCTTGATCGCGACGTGGCTTGGTTGATTGAGACTTAAGCTCAGTCAACCAAGAATGGCTCAAAGAGATGCTATAGCACTAATCTGATTCAACAACCCCAATAAATGCTCATCGCGTCTCACTTAATGGTGTGTTTGGAAATAGAGAAGAATCTCTATTCTTCTCTAATTTTTTTCAAAAATAAATTATATTTTATTTAATTTTTTCAAATTTTATCTCACAAAGTCAAACTTTGAAATTCGTGCAGTAAAATAAAATTCAATTCTAATTTCTAAAAATTTAATTTCCAAACGAACTATAACTTCTCCCCCTCAAATTCAACACGTGGAAATGCCCAATTGCTCGGTCGATCGATCGAGATTTTCACATTTTTATCTGAACCGTTGATCTTTTTCCCGCCCGAATTTAGGCCTTTCAAACTCGATCGGTCAAGCTTATATATCTCTCAATCGATCGAGATATGTGCGAAAACCCAGATTTCCGTCGCTTTTGTCCCGTTTTTCTATTATTTTCAACCGAATGCTCACGGGCCTCATCTTGCTCAACAAAATACTACTCACAAGTCACAACGCATCTTAAGTCTGCAATTTATTTTTATTTTCCTCAGCTTTTATATTTTTCATAAAATGTTAAAGTTTTTCCCATGCATGGCGTTACATAAGATAATTATTTCAAAATTTCATTTGTTTGGAGAACTTTCTTTATGGTATTGGTTATTTGAAATGGACATGTAACAAGATACTTATGCTCTGTTTGTTTCGGTGTAAAATGATTTCTGTCGTAAAATAGTTTCAAGGAAGTCATTTTTCAGAAAAATATTTTCCGTCGAAATCATTTTTCGATGTTTGGCGCGTACGGAAAATTACAAATATTTTTTATATTTTAATTTAATCATATTAAATTTAAAAAAATTAAATTTTATTCACAAAATAAAAAATATTTTTTAATATTTGGAAGATAGAAATTCTGGCAAAGTTGCCGGAATCTGGCCATTTTTGCCAGATTCCGGCGATCTTTACCGAAATCCGGCACAAAACGGCGGGATCCTGGCCAGTTGACCGGAAACCGGCCGTCCTGGCCAGTTTTCGGCCAGCTGGCCGGGATCCCGCCGTTCTGGGAGAATCCAGGCCGGACTAGCCGGAGATTCGGCCAGAACAGCCGAATTTGGCCAGTATCCTGGCCGGACTACCGGATATTCGGCCAGAACGGTCGGATCCGTCAAGGATCCTGGCCAGATGGCCGGTGATTCGTCCAGATAGCCAGAGATCCGGCCGCTCCGGCCAGATTCCTGCCAGTCTGGCCGAAATCTGGCACGTTATCCCCAGAATCTGGCGACGTCTGCTGGACGTCGCCAGATTCCAGCCTAATTTGTCGAATTCCAGCATCGACCGGAGTCGGAATCTTGCTTGTTGAAATCCGGCAATAGTCAACTACTTGAACGTAAAAGTTGACTGTGTTGTTTAAAAAAGAGTCGACTGCATCTACCATCTACGGAAATGAAATCATTTTCTAAAATTTATTAAGCATTTTTAGTCAAACGGAAATCATTTTTCGGTTGGCCATTATTTTCGCCCCTACTAAACACCAGAAAATATCAAAATTATTTTATAAAAATTATTTTACACCGAAACAAACAGAACATTAATTTATTATGGCTTTATCAGAACATTAATTTATTATGGCTTTATCTATGAAGTGAATGTTGAAACGAATTGGGTATTTTCAGTGACGATGAATTGTGATTATTAGTTGCTCTAGCATGTATTAATGTAGCTTCTTTCTTTCTTTTCTTTTTTTTTTTTTTTTTTTTTTTGCAATTTTTTTGGAATATTAGAGACCGGTATGCTCGTTTGGAGTTTGGGTCGTAATAGGTTATAGGTACCGACAACTCATTGCGTCATGTCTATATTGTTCCATTTCTCTAGCCAATCAATTTCTTCAAACATCCATGTTAGATCGTAAGTAACAATTTCTATCAATTCTTGCTCCATTTGTCCTGATAAATTAAATTTATTGCTATTAATTTTATAAAAATAAAAGAGATTTGTAACATTTAAATTATTTCTTTATACACAATCAAATAAATTAAGAAAAAATTGTAGTTAAAAGACTTTAACATGTGCATGTAGGTCATAAATCGAACCACCTTAATTCTATATTTTTTTTTTCATGTCTCATCTCTTTCCTAAATTATGTGTTCTTACATGGTGTCAAAGCCTTCTAAAAGCACCACTGTTGTTTTTCTACGATCCCTTATTTTGTTTTCTTCTCAATGGCCGGTTAGCTATCCCACTATTTTCTCTTAATTTATTTAATTTTATACAATATTTTATTTATAGAGAAAGAATATGGTACCTTGACTCATTGCGTGAAGGAATATTTAAGCTGATTAGTTTTTTTTTTGGTTCCCCAATAAATTCGCAGATATAATAAATTGACTCATATTTGTGGTCCTTAATCTTTTCTTTTGTTCAACGGTTTCCACTTTCCACGCCGTCGGCGGTCGGACCCCACAGCTTAATGTTTGGAAAGTTAGGGGAAAGGCGGCCATGCCCCTTACCAGCCCCCTACGCTTCCGGCCGTCTAAATTCAAGCTAGAAATCGTACAAGGAATTTAAGCACTTCTTCTTCTTCTTCATTCGATCTTTTCCATTCAATCAGTTTCTTCGAAGCACATTGTTTGACTAAGCAGTCTTTTTCAATGCTCTACCTTCATTCTTTTCCATTCAGTCAGTCTTTTTGAATGGTGTACCTTCATTCATTTTGTCTTTTAACCTTTTTTTTTTCTTTGGAAATATAAATTTTTTACAAATAATTGAGTCGTAGAAGTTCTTACAACACAAGTGATTCAAAAAAGTAGTACATTTTTTTTTATTAATATTATTAAAAAAAAAATGTGAAGAAACACACGTTATACATATTTCTGTTAGAAACAGCCCAATTTATAAGCCTTTACTTTAAAATAAGTTCTTCTATCAACGTATCGTCTAATTTATGGACAGTATGTTTAATTAATTAATGCATGGTATGTACCAATTAATGAATGTCTAGTAGCTCTCGTTTGACACATCATGTGCCAATTGTACGTGTCACGTGGTACAATTACATTAAATTATAATTATATTATAAAAAAAAAAAAAAAAAAAAAAAGGTTCAAAAAACTCTTAATTTTATACATAAATTTAAATCTTACAAAACCTAAGGAATATATTTTTTTCTTTTCTTTTCTAATCAATCAATTTCTTCGCACATGTTTGACTGAGTTTTGTGAATGTGGTACCTTGACTCATTGTCTTTTAACCTTTTCATTTATTCCATATATGCATGTGGAATGTGGAAAAACAATATAAAAACAAAAATTAAAGAGAAATAATGCAAAGAATGGAGCCAACTTTTAAGTCAATTAATTGCATCTCCCCTGATAAGCATCAAGCAAGCCTCATGCATGCATGCATGCATGATGAATGAAAGGTGGGTGGCTGCCACACTGATATGTCGCTCTATCTAAAACGAATGGGTTTATTTGATAAATGGTTGTGTTGTGAAATTTTTGTTTAAATAATAATTAAAAGTGATTAGTTTGATAAAAAGTATGAAATTATTTTATAAAAAAGGGAATTACGTACAACGTGCATAACTTTTATTTTTCCAACATCAATTTAAATTACATGCATCGAAAAAGATGGAAAGTCTTCGACATTCATAAATTCTCATTAATCGCATTATGCATACAGATATAATTAAACACTCGGAAATTCTTCAGGGTCCCACTTTTTTTTTTTTTTTTTTTTTTTTTTTTTTTTATCTCCAAATATATATATTCTATTCAATATGGGGAAAGGGAAAAGGGGGATTTCCACATCTTATTACAAATCACTTTCATTATAACTATTCATTGTACTCTACAAGTCTTATTCAAAAAATTTATTATACTTTTTTTCTCAATTTCCTGACTTTTCAACAATTCATAATACGTCATATTCCTTAATTACAAAAAAAAAAAATATAAGTATGCGGACAATGTGTATACAAATATCATTTGCCTTACCAAAAACTCATGGTTGGCCACTTGCATTCAATTAATTTTTTATTTTATTGATTACCATAAATTATTGGATTTCCATATATGATGAGTTATAACTAATTATTACAAAAATTTGTCTTTCCTTTTGTGCAGAGTGTTAGATTTATTTATTTATTTTTGACATGTCCACACAAGAGGGGGAGGAGAATTCAAACTAGTGACCTCCGTTTTATAAGGCGTGCAAAGTGTTAGATAATCCTCTCAAAAAATGAAGTTGTAATAGTTCTTTGAAAAATCAAGTTCTAGTATATTGCTCTAGACTTTAAAATTTATTTTATTGTTGTCATAATATAATTTTATATTACAAATAATGTTTCTTTTATTTTTAAGTATTTTTAATTATAGATGTCTACAAAAAAATATTGATATAGAAAAAAATGATTTAACTAGGCAAAAGTAATTGTAACCTTATTTCTCAAAATCTATGTATGGTCGGCTTGCCTTTAACCATGCAAAAGTAGTTGTAAACAACAAATGCCATCGATGCAAAAGTTGTTGGCAAACTCCTTTTCACCAAACAATTTTTGGATAAAGATTATCTAAAAGAGAGACAATTGATACACTTATTCGGATAAATGGTTGAAGAATTTAATCTTTATTTAATCAGGTGAGTCTTACAAAAGATATCTCACAATCACGTGCCAAATTATTTTAAATTTAAATAAATAATTATAAATGATCATAATCCACAATTTTCGATACTTTTTTATCGCAATAAATTAAAAACTCATTTCACATTTATATTACATCAATCAATTTTTATTTTTCTAAAAAAAAAAAAAGGTTCAAATTTATTTTTTCACATTATTATACAACTTTCTTCACTTATTTTGTACAAAAAAAAATTCATTTCATTTCATTTTTATATCAAATCAATTAATTAATTAATTATTATTTTTTTTAAAAAAATAAAATAAAATACTCTACCAAACAAAGCCATCCCCCATGCCCCATCCGATGGGACAGTCCCATTCCCATCAATACATATCCAATTTAAAACTAAAAGAGTGGTCAAATTTGAACAACGCGCACTCGCGCAGCATGTCATGTGGCGGCAACGCTTCCGTCACGCGCAATGGACCTTCACCAGTTTCAAGTTTCAACCGGCTTTGTGTGAAATTTCATACCGTAATTTGAAAAGGTGATTTTGAAGTGGAATTCTAATTAAAATTGTAATTTAAAACTTTCTTATGTTGACTTCCTATTGGACTTAAAAAAAATAAAAAATAAAAAATCGGGCTCCTCTATTAATATTTTTTAGAGGGTGTTTTTTACTCTTTTTTAGTTATGACGTAATGTAAAGATAAAAATAATTTTTAGTATTTTATGTGTTGAGTTATTTGTTAATATATATATATATTTTTTATTGGGCTATAAAATGATAGAAAGAAAAAAAAAATTCTTAAAAAACATTAACAAACGAGTTCAAATCACCTATCAAAATTTCATGAATCACGAGTGACGTACGGATGTCATTAAATAAATTCTCTCGATGTTAACATTTTCATACCACTACCATTATTTTATATATTGCTACCAACCATTACCATCACCATCAAGATCACAAAGTCTTCTTTACCACTATGGTTCCATTATTGTTGCAATTACTTTATTACTCTATTTTTATTTTTTTAAGGTATTCATCTAAAAATAAATCTCGTCAATTTAATCAATTTTGTTATTTTAAAATAATAAAAATCTAAAAAACAAAGAAATTCTTCGTCTATTTAATCAATTTTATTTATTTTTGTTATATATATATATATATATATAAGCTTATGAACATACAAGTTGAATTTAGTTGACACAAAACAGTCTTGAGTTCTTTCTTTTTTGCTTTCTCTTCCGATAAAAGATAATTGACTACCTTAGTAGACCAAAATTACAATGGTCTTTTAAATTTTAATTCTCTTACTTTATAGGACTAGCCCCATGATTATCTAGCTTTGAAACTTAATTCTTTGGTTGGTGGGGCGAAAATTATTATTCTTATCTCTTGGGAGTGGGGCAAAGAGATTATACATAGATGGTAATGGGGAAAACACACTTTCATCGCCGGCCATTGTGAGCAGGAACGGAACTAAAAGTTTAGGTTTGGAAGGCAAGATTCATTTTGAAGAATAAATATGAAAAAATTGAAAAGTTACTATCCACACACATACACCTAATTCTGTCCCCGATTGTGGGAATAGCTCTAATTTACTGTGCTTAGTTTGGATGCTGTGTATTTTTAAACATATAGTCTTAAAGTTTATTTGAAATTGGTTAAGGAACTTAAAAAGTATTTTTAGTACATATAAAACTGCATCAAACAAAAAGATGGTCCGTTTGGTAAAAAAACTCAAAAAATTCTTCTTCTTTTTCTTCTCTTTTTTTTTTTTTTCTTTTTTTTTTTAATTAAAAAAAGAGTTTAAAAATGAAGCTTTTTTTTCCTTTCACGTTCCTGTATGTCTATAGAAATGTCATAGCAGACTTAGCAGTCCACCATTTGAAATTAGGGTCAGAAAGGCATCATTGTCGTTTGAATGGTGTACATGTGAGACTAATTCTTCTTGGTCCATAAATGTGTACAAAGATCATCTTCAACATATGAACAACACGGCTCAATGATTACGTACAGGACTTCACCACAACCTAATTAGTACATATATATTTTTATTTTTTTAAAAAAGAAAAAAAAAATCTTCAGAATTAATTAACCAACACAAAATACTAAGCAGAACCCAAATATACCCTATGTGATTTGAACATTTTGATCATAACTTTTATTAATTTTATGAACAAAGTTGTCGAGGCAGGCTTTCAGGTTTCTGACATGACAATTTTCACCGTTAGATGTTCTTCTATCCTGTGATGAATTGCCAATAATTTTGGGCTTATGATGATGACACTTTTTGCCTCATTAATAGATGATCTCTCTACCTATACTTTTCAGGGGAGCTTTAAGTTCGATTGAATACGACAATTGTTTACTTTCCCAAAATGAAAATAAAGAACAGCTCAACTTTGTAAGGATATGGTATTTTTACATCATATTATCTTAAATTAATACTACACTAAGACATATTGATTGTAAAACCTACATATATATATATAGGATCCACATGCATGAGTCTCACACCCTATATGTCTTAGTGTAGGATTGATGTAAGATAATGTGATGTAGAAAAATTATTTCTCCAGCTGTTTGTTTGTGAAGATATTGGCTCAATTAGGTGAAAAAGAACATGCAGTTCAAATCAAAACATTTTTCAAACCAAAAACTAAAAACACCCAACAAAACATGTTAATGAATCGATCGTCGATCAGTTTATTATGCAGTTGTTTTTAAAGTATTGGTTAAATAATTAAAAGTTTACTCTTTTATGTAAGGTTGAACTTTTGAGATAAATTGTAATTTAATATGAAATAATTAGGAGATTCTGAGTTCAAACAGTTTACCTCACTTATTGAAAGATTATGCAGTTGTTGCAGGTAGTATGTTAGATGGAAAGGATTAGAGTAATGGGGAAGATGTAACATGGCATTAAATAGTTCAAAACCCAATAGAAATACAAAGTTCAAATCTTATTCCAACTTGGTAATCATCATATATAGTAGCTATCTCTACAGAAGAAGAAGAAGCACAAACTTATTCAACCGGCAACGGATTATAAACAATCGGAATCAACTTCAGATCCTCCTTTTTTCCAACTGTAGCGCCGGCGATATCAGTCATGTCCAGATCTTCAGGCTTCATTCCATTGGGAAGTGTCCAATCAAAATGGTACAAAAGCAGAGCAAGTGCGTACTCAACAATGACAAGGCCAAATATATAGCCTGGGCATACCCTCCTTCCAGCTCCAAATGGGATATATTCGAAATTAGTCCCCTTATAGTCAAGAGAGCTATCACTTAGAAATCTCTCTGGGATAAAGCTCTCAGGTTCATTCCAATATTTGGGATCTCTTCCAATTGCCCACGCATTTACAATAACTTTAGTTTTTGCAGGAATTTCATACCCATTGATTTCACACCTCTCTTTGGATTCTCTAGGAAGTAATAGAGCAGAAGGAGGGCGTAGTCGCAGGGTCTCCTTGACTACTAACTTCAAATATTTCATGTCATTAATGGCTGTTTCATCAACCCTCCCTCTTGTTTTAAAGACTTCCCTCACCTCAGCTTGTGCCTTCTTCATCACTTCTGGGTTTTTCATCATTTCTGACAATGCCCATATTATGGTTATGGCCGATGTCTCACTCCCAGCAGCAAAAATGTCCTGAAAATATTGGATAGAAGTTTGAGCTAATTAAGCAGATATAACAAAAAAGTAATAATAATAATAATAAAAAGCTTTTTAGTTGACCAATAGAAAGAAAGAAAGATGTCATGTTCAAGTTGCAGACAAGGATGAAGAAACTCCAAGTAGGTTCAGAGAATTCTAAAATATTGACTTTGGCGTATGCTAAGCAACGTGTGTCAAATCACCACTATTTATTTTAAAAGTTTAAACTTGACAATATTTAATTAAAATGGAAAGTGAGAAGTGAACAACGAAATCAGGATTCAAACTCAAAACTTTTACATGTTAAACCGTCACTTATCTCAAAAATAAAAGCTTGAAGGTCAAATTTTGATTAACAAGCTTACCTTAGAATAGAATAAAATAATGTGTAAAATTTTGAGGAACAAAAGCATGATATCAGCAGAAGGTGAATATATAATTACCAGGATTACAGCCTTGATGTTGTTGTTTGTTAAGGAAAACTCACTGTCGCCATGCTCATGAAATTTCAGGAGAACATCTACCAAATCTTCTTCTGTAACAGCCTCTCCTGCTTTTGTTGTTGCCTTTGCCTTGTGTTCACTGATGATTTTCTCCATAATCCTGTCAGCTTCCTTGTGCATCTTCTCAAGTTTAGGCCTCACCCCACTGATCTGATGAAGCAGTTTAATAGAGGGAAAGAAATCTGCAATATTGAAACCCGCAGCGAACTCGATAACTTCCTTCACAATTTGTATGAACTGTTCTTGGTCTTCGCATTTCTTACCAAAAGCCGCCCTTGAAGTAATGCCATACACTGTTGAGAACACTTTGCTGGAAAGATTGACAGGATCATCAGACCCAGCTTTTGTGCCAATCCACTCGATGAATTTTGATAGCTCTTCTTCTCTAACTGGTCGGTAAGATTCAACACGTTTTGGGCTCAAAAGCTCTAGAACACAGATTTTTCGAAGCTGCCTCCAGTAGTTGCCTAATGGCGCAAACCCAATGCTTGTACAATCATACGACAAGATCTCTGAAGACAGAACACTTGGCCTTGATGCAAAGATAGCATCATGGGTTTTCATCACCTCTTTTGCATACTCAGCAGAGGAGACCACGACAGTGGAAACTTCTCCTAGGCGAAGTAGCATCAAAGGTCCATGTTTCTTGGCCAAGTCTCTCAAAGCACGATGGGGTGGATCGCCTGAAGCAAAGTTGTGCATGTTTCCAAAGATGGGTAGCTTCCATGGCCCTGGGGGAAGGCTTAGAGAACTGCCGGTTTTGAACCTCTTCCCTATTCTCAGTACCATTAACATAAACAGCAACAGGGAGAAGAGGATTGGGAATGATAAGGCTTCGAGTTCCATCGATCAAAACTCTTTTTTTTTTTTTTCTCTCTTTTTTTGGATGAATATATATGGATCGATGAACTGATAAAGACAATATTAAGAAGCTAGAGAAATTTCTTGCTTGGAATGTTAAGCAGAGTATACGTATTTATAGGTGAAAGTCGATCGGTGGCGACAAACAAAGGCTGAAGATTTTCTTCGTTGCTACATCAAGGAAACAAAAAAAAAAAAAAAAAATCAACAAAGCCGGCCGGCACACAAAAAGGTCGTGTATATTACTTCATGCTCACATCAACATTCAACTGATCAGGCTTTTCTAACTGCAAATCTTATGGCTTGCTTTTAGCAAACTGACTTTTGAATTTACAAGCTAAATAACGCAACAACGGTCATGACAATTCCTCCATTAACACTAGCAAATATATATGAAAAAAAAAGAAAAAAAAATCTAAAACAGTTTAATCCACCGACTCATTTCAATTCCTTTTTTATTTGAGCCACTTCAATAATATCTTTCTGATACAGTATTTGTTCCGGCTTATCTTTGATATTGGTATGGATATATATGGCGGTGGTTGGATTAAAAGTTGATTACTTTATTAATCTTGACTATTGTAACGAGTGAGATATCACTACAAAAAACTGAGCATTTAGTAACGTACAAAATTTTCCACATTACTAAATTTAGTAACGTGCTAAAAATTTGCATTTTAGTAAAATATTTAATAACATGCAAATTTCGCACGTTACTATTTAATAACGTGCAAAATCGTGCAAATTTTGCACGTTACTATTTAGTAACGTGCAAAATTTGCATGTTACTAAATTAGTAACATGCAAAATTTTCATGTTACTAATTTAGTAGCGTGGAAAATTCTGCATGTTACTAAATATTAAAAATTATATTATGTTTTTAATAGAAAACTGGTTTTTCTTTTTCGTTTTTTTTTTATTAAAAAAAAAAAAACTTTTTCGTTGTTTAATATTCAATTTTTTTCGTTTTTCTTTAATTTTTTAATTTGTTTTTAAAAAATAAATTTTTAGTTTCTTTTTTCGAAAAATTGGTTTTTTTTCGACCGGAGTAATAAACTAGGATTGATTGGATAATTCTATTGATCCTATGATCATGTCATGATCGATCACACGTTAGATCGAACCTATAACTATGTCAAGTTTGATTGATCGGATGTTCCAGTCACAATAGATTGGACCGATGCAGTAGGATGAATTAGATATTTGATCAAACCTTCACTTGTGTCAAGTATGATCGATCATTTGATCATGTCATGATCGATTGGACTAGTACTTATTAGGATCAATCGCACGTTAGATCAAACTTTCACTATGTCAAGTACGATTGATCGAACTCTATCACGATGCATCAGACTAATTAATGCACTATGATCGATCGGATGGTCTATCGATTATGTTGATCCATCACAATCGATCGGATGATCTATCGATCCTATTGATCGATCACGATCGATTGGATGATCTATCGATCCGATCAAATGATCTATCGATCATATTGATTGATTACGACCGATCGGATGATCTATCATGATTGATCGGATATGATCGATACTATCACGATTGATTGGATGATCTATAGATCCTATAGATCGATCACGATCGATCAGATGATCTATCGATCCTATTGATCGATCGGATAGGATCAATACTATAACGATCGATCGGATGATCTAACAATCCTATTGATCGATCAGATTATCTATCGATCCTATTGATCTATCACGATCGATCGGATGATCTATCATGATCGATCAGATGATCTACCATGATTGATCGGAATATCTATCGATCCTATTGATCTATCATGATTGATCGGATAATTTATCATAATCGATCGGATGATCTACCATGATTGATTGGAATATCTATCGATCCTATTGATCTATCATGATTGATCGAATAATTTATCATGATCGATTTGATGATCTACCATGATTAATCGGATGATCTACCATGATTGATCGGATGATCTGTCATGATTGATCGGATGATCTACCATGATTGGTCGGATGATATATCATGATTGATCAGAAGATCTATCGATCCTATTGATCTATCATGATTGATCGGATGATTTATCATGAACGGTCGGATAATCTATCATGATTGATCAGATGATTTATCGTGATCGATCGGATGATTTATCATGATCGATCGAATGATCTACCACGATTGATCTGATGATCTATCATGATCGATCGGATGATCTACCATGATTGAGTTGTAATTAAAATTAAAACTAAACAATAATAAAAACCCATTTATCAGATGATCTACCATGATTTTCGATCACATTGATCATTCCACGATCGATCACATTGATTGTTTCACGATCGATCACATTGATCGTACCACGATCGATCACCTAGATCGTACCACGATCGATCACCTGATCGTTCCACGATCGATCACATGGATCGTACCATGATCAATCACCTAGATCGTACCACGATCGATCACCTGTTCGTTCCACGATCGATCACATGATTAAAAAAATGTGTTAAAAATGTGTTTTAACGGATTATAATATAAAAATGTGTTTTTATAATTTTTAATGTGCGTTTATAATTTTTTTTATAAAAAAAAAAAAAAAAAAAAAAAAGAAAAAGAAAAAGAAAAAGAAAAAGAAAAAGACTGATTAAAAAATTGAAAGCTATGTATATATAAACAATTTGTATATATATATATATATATATATATATATATATATATATATATATATATATATATATATATATATATATATATATTTTATAATTTTTCTATAAAAAAAACTGATTAAAAAACACTTTTTAATTTTTTTTTAAAAACAATTTCTATTAAAAAAGTTTTCATAATTTTTTTATAAAAAAAAACAAAATTAAAAAAAATTGATTACTATATATATTTAATATCGTGCCAAATTTGGCACGTTAATGATGTAATGGGCGCGCAACAAATTTTTTTGGCGGCCAAGTTCACTGCAATTTTTTTTCCCCAAATTTTTAAAACTCCCGCGCATAATACATGGGCAAAATGAAAAATAAAAACAGAGAAATCTTAACAAATCTTAAAACACTGGGGTTTTCTGACTCTTCCTCTCCGCACATAAACAAAGTTTATGACCTTTTTGAAACTTTTTTGAAAACTAATCTCTGTTTTTCACGAGCAATCCCTGTCGGTGCTTCTCTCCATCTCTTTCTCTCTCTCTCTCGGATATCCAGAGCCAGGTCTTCTTTACCGTAGTAACTCATTTCCTTTTCTATTTGTTTTTGGTGTAGCCCGGTGGCAGAGGAAGAGGCCCAAATATATATATATATTATTCAATTTGTAAAATTTGGTTCTATGAGGATTTGTTTGCCCTAAAATTTGTTTCCCCAATTTGTAAAATTTTTTGTTTGTTTTCTTTTCTCCCTCTTTCTTTACGATTTTCTTCTTTCTTTTCCTCATTTTGTTCTTACAGTTTTGCCCGCCCGAGAGGAGCAGAGATCCGGAATCGGAATGGACGGCGGGATCGCCATCAACGGCGACGCTTGGGTGTGACGAGCCGGCGCCAGAGGCCCACCCGGCGAGCTAGTTCCTGGCAGAGTGGTTCTCTCTGTCTCTGTCTTTGTCTCTGTCTCTGTCTCTCTGTCTCTCTCTGTCTCTCTCTCTCTCTCTCTCTCTCTCTCTCTCTCTCTCTCTCTCTCTCATCATTTCTTGATCGGTGTTCATCTGGTTTTGATCGGTGTTCATCTGGAAGAGTGGCGTTTTGATCGGTGTTCTTGCTTTGCTTTGGTTTTGAGGTTTATCTGGCATGTGGTTTTCTCATCTGGGTTTCGGTCGGTGTTGGTTTGCTTTGGTTTTCATTTGGGTTTTGAGGTCAAATTTTGGTTTTGTTGGTTTGCTTTGGTTTTCGACTAGGTTGTGGCTGACTTTGGTTTTGTTGTTTGGTAAATTGGTTGCTTGGAAACCCTAGGAAAAAGAGAAGAAAAATCCCTTGAAATCTTTGGATTTTCTGTTTGGGGTTTCCATTTTTTTTTTTCTCTTACGAAAAACAATATGCTGACTCCGGAATGAAAATAGGAAGAAACCGAACCGAGAGAGACGAAGATTGCCCGAGAAAGGGACTGGATGGGAGGCTGGGACGAAACGGAGAGGGAGGACCCGACGAACCCAGAAGACCCGACAAGCCCAGTGGCCGGAGCAGACGACACCAATGACCAGGGGCCTTCGGTGGGTTCGATTTCCGATGACCTGGAGTGCGATTTCCAGCAGGCCAGTGACTGATTTCCGGCGAAATCAGTGGTGCGATTTCCAGCGAGTAACGTTGAAGACAGCTCGCGATTTTTTATTTTTTATTTTTTATTTTAATTCTTTTGCACAATTTTAGTAACGTGTAAACACACGTTACTAAAATTAATATATTTTTTAATTTTTTTTTTCCTATATGCATTACTAACATGTTTTTTTTTTTTAAAAAAAATAGTTTTTATTAAATAACTTTAGTAACGTACAATAGTGTAAAAGGTCACTAAAACAAGTAACATGTTAATTTTGACACGTTACTGAACTTAATAACGTTCAATGTAATTTTCACGTTACTATGTTTACTGGCGTCTCATTTGATTGTTACTAATATATAGTAACGTGCAATTTTTCCTGCGTTACTATTCACTAACGTGATGTTTATTTGGACGTTAGTAAAATTATATTACTAACTGAGGGATTAGGAACGTGAAAATCACGCCATTGATTTCACGTTACTAAAGTTTACTAACGTGCAAAAAGCTTTTGCACGTTAGTAAACCTAGGTTATTAAAACTGAGAATTTTTGTAGTGTATTTACTGTTCGTTACAACTTGGGGTCTAAATAAAAAAATTTATTAGTGATGATGTGTCTTAAAAATTAAAGATATTATATATACTGAACAAGATTGTTGCATGAGTAGACTGGTTGATATATAGTTGATGCTAGCTAGGCATGAGCATCTCCTATAGAAAACTTATAGATGACTTTCACGAACGAATTTCATCCACGTTAAATAAGAACTCTGATTAATGTATGCTTTTGTTGAAGTTTGAAAAGTAATACTCATGTTAAGAAGAAACAATGAGAAGTTTCTCATGATATGCTGAAGCTAGCTCAAGAACAATTATATATAGAATTTTCTTTTAACAAAGGGAATAAAGTCTTTGTTTTGAATATGTGGCATTTACTTTGTACAAACTCCGAATGAGACTTCAACTGATGCAATTTGTGGTCATCTCGTTCAAAGAGATCGACTTTGAACGAAGGTTAATTATGTTTGATTAAAATATATACAGATTGATTATCGAGGATCGAATAATACATTTAAACTATCGACAAAAGTTTAACTGCAGATAAATATTACAATTCAAGTTCAACCATAAATATTATAAGATCAATTATATAGCTGTCAACGGAAATCGTTTTTGATTTGGCCAAAATTTTCTACCGCCCCTAAACAATAGGGGCCTTATTGCAAAAACAACTTGGAAAAACTTCAACAAAACTCGCGATCAATCAGGCAATATTGGAGAAAAAAGATGGAGTGAATGCAAAATAATTATAAATCAGTTCATCAAGAGGCCACCCAACAAATTGTAGGCAGCGACGACTTATAAAAAAAAAAAAAATTAATTGTAGGCAGCTAGCGTAATGGAGTTATTCTTCTTAATTAATTCATTCAAGTAATATAAAGGAAAAAAAAAATTGAATGTATAATGAAATGACTGATTGTACGTTTGTCATGATTGTGATTTTTTTTTATATATATAATCCATTGATAAGTTTGAAAAAAATTGCAAAAATAGTATAATTCCAATTTGAATAATGCATCCAACATGTTACATGTAGCATGTATCATGCACATTGAATATCCGATTTACCTTGTAATTTCTTATATATATGCTGTGTTGGAAAAAATGATTTTGAAGTACGATTTTATTAATAACTTGTAATTTGGATTTTTTTTTTTTTTTTTTAATATTGATTTCTCTTTTATAGGTTAACAAGAGAGTTAATTCAAAAATTACATATGTGAAATTTGAAAATTTTAAGCTTTTCATATCCAAACCATAAAGTTTTAGTTCTATTCTTTTACATATTTTTTTGTCCATATATCCCATAAATTAAATGATGAATTTTTTTATTTTTATTTTTATATATATAATTTTCATTTTGGACCACTTTTTGAATTTTCATTTTTCGCGTTTTTTTTTTCTTTCTTTCTTTCTTTTAAGAATTTATAATGATTTGAAACTTTGTAATAAGCACACGGGAAAAACTTCAACAAAACTCGATATCAATCAGGCAATATTGGTTCAAACAAAAAATAAATAAATAAATAAATCAGGCAATATTGGAGAAAAAGGATTGAGTGAATGCAAATTAATTATAAATCAGTTCATCAAGAGGCCACTCTGAAAATCAGTCAATTTTCATTCAATGCACATCAATTTCACAAAGTCTACCCACAAAATTCAAGCCTAGCATATTGCACGAACTGCAGATTGACAGGTGGCTCCAAGGATCGATAAGTCAATGTTCTTTGAGCCAATAGGGAGATGATACATTTAGCGTCCCATCACCCTTTTATTAATTTTTTAATCAAAAAAAATCAAAAGATATGCTTTGATGATCATCAAAGGATATCTTTTGATTTTTTTTTTATTAAAAAATCAAAAATGGGGGGTGGGAAACGGTTTATTGTCCCTCCACAAATCATTTCTCGAGCAAATAATAATGGCTATGTTTAGCAAAGGCATCCTGTGGACATAATAGTGAGAGAGAGAGTTTACATTTTTTTTAATTTTTATTTATTTATTTATTAATAATAATTAACATCAAAATATTTAAATTTTTTCTACTTTTTATATCACATCAATAAATTTTTTTATTACTATTCAAATAAATTTTTTATTACAATTTTATTAATAACTTGTAATTTGGATTTTTTTTTTTTGGTTTTATATTGATTTCTCTTTTATAGGTTAACAAGAGAGTTGATTCAAAAATTATATATGTGAAATTTTAAATTTTTAAGCTTTTCATATCCAAACCATAAATGTTTAGTTTCATTCTTTTACATATTTTTTTGCCCATATATCCCATAAATTAAATGATGGATTTTTTACCGAGTAAAAAAATGTACTATTTTTTCTAAGATTTAACTTGCTCTTTGCTGTGGAGGGAGGAGAAGCCGGCCCTAGACTTCACCCCTCAGAAAACAGATATGAGAGATCTGCTCTATTTTCCTCTCATTTTCTCTTTCTACTCTCCGCTTTTATCCTCCCCCTCCAATTCTGGTTTTTTATTTTGTTTGTAGGTGTTCTCTACCAAACCAACAATTTGGCATCTTCGCTATGTATCCGTCCATCTATTTCTGTAATGTGCGGTTCATCTCCTCCTTGGCTATTGTTACTGTTTGCTGATTATGTTTTTGCTTTGAATAAGAGTTTTATGCTCTTTAGATCTGCCCTCATGGACGATCTATGTGATGAAGGTTAGTCAGGTGTGAAGGGTTATCTTTCACGGCCTAGATAGTTCGGTGTGAGAGGTTATCTCTCACGGCTGGTTTTTTTTTTTTTTTTTTTTAAAAAAAAAATTTAGAATATTTGGTTACCATTGTCTTAGATCTAGTATACTTAGAGCAAATATGCTTTTTAACTATTTTTGTACATGGATTAGCAAAAAATGAAAATCATAAATAACACTTTATTGTAAGAATTTTGTTTGTATCTATGATTACGTAACATCATAGCATGTGACTATGATTTCGTAAAGCTTTATACTTTGTAATGTAAGAGTTTTATGGTCGTGATCTTTGGCCAATGAAATACTTAGATCTTTCGTTAAAATAAAAAAAATGATGAATTTACAACAAAGAGGTCTGTAAAAGAATAACACAAAACACATATCCTCTTTGAGTCTTTTCAAAATTGACGTAGCTTTTAAAATCACAATTGGATTAAAATTCAATAGTGATTGATTTATCACATATCTAATAGTAATAATTTTAAAAGCCACATCAAGATTGAGATGACTCAAGGAGGACACTATTCTTCCTTTTAGTATTATATTTATACAAATACCATCAAAAAATATATATTGTTATACAAATTGGACTTGTTTAAAAATGCTTTTTGGGAAAGCTTTCGTATTTTTAGTAAAAAAAAAACAAAGTACTATAAGCAAATCTAAATATGAAATACTGAAAATTACATTCACTTTTATGTCACATTAGAACTTTTTTTTTTTTTCAGACAAAAAAGCAAAGAGCACCCTATAATTGTGTGGACATGTCAAAAAAAAAAAAAAAAAAAACTATATACGACCATCCGAGTTATTAGTTATTAATTACCATCATTAACTACTATTATTTTGAATTCTGAATTTTTTAATATATATACTAAATCTAATTTATGAAAATATAATGATACTTTTAACACCCGTTTCATACAAACTAATGTGACGTGTTCTAATTTTTTTTATTATTATATAAATTATACAAACTAATGTGACGTGTTTTTTTCTAAAATTCTAAAAAAAAATAAAATATTCATCTAGAGAAAACATAATAAAATATTGTGCCTATAAAAAAACAACCACAAAATCATATATAGTAGATAGATAAGCCTATGAATGAATTTAAGAAAAAAAGTACAAGTCTTTTTTTTTTATCTTTCTTCGATCTCCTTTTTCTTTCCTAGCTACCATTTATGATAACAAAAATTGACCGCTAGCATGATAGACCAAAATAGCAATGGTCGTTCAATGCTCCAATTGATTAATGAAAAAGTCAACTTTTTTTCTTTTTTTTTTTGTTGCTGCTAATTAAGTTACGAAATATTTCATAAAATGCATGCATGCATGCATAACTTTCTCAGCAAACAAACAACAACCAAATATATCTAGCTCTTACCCCAAAAAATTCTAATACTTTCATCAAGGCAGGCCAATAATATTCCATGAACAAAAAATGAAAAAACTAATTTTGCATTATATATGGCCTTATATTTTCAAAGGTTAGGCGAGTATAAGGCCATATTGTCGCAATTTATTGCTGCTGCCAAACTGGTACGGCATCAAAGGCCATGACCAACGATCACAAACAGCCATAAGAAAAGTCCAGTTCACACGTATTACTTTTTGGCATGACCTTAAATGTGGTAGGCCCTATATCTTTGGATCTGATTGATCTGAGAATCAACGACCCATCAAAGTCTGGAAGGTATTAATTGCTTTTTCAAGGGTCATTGCTTTTAATAGCCGGCACCCCGAAACTTTGAATCTTCGTCTTGGCTTAAGACAACTTATAACTGACCAGAGACTATTCAAAATTTTTGGTCGGATTAAAGTTGATTTTCTTAGTCAGCAAGTGGAGACACAAGGTGCCAGGAGAAGCAGAAGTTGCCGGTGGACCGTGGTGGCATAGACGGAGCAAAACAACAAAACACTGTAGATCGGGTCGGTTTCCAACTTGCTATAGAAAGAGAAATATCGAAGAAATTAAAGAGAGGGAGGGAGGGAAGGGAGGAGGATGATGAGAAGGTCATTACTCCTCCTCCGGACACACTCACAAGGAAAAGTTTCATTAAGGAAATGGCGGTGACCTTCTTCTCTCTAGAATTGTTCTTTGGCCTAAAACAACTTATAACCGACCAGAGACAAACCAAAATTCTTTACTGGAAGGGACCAAATAGAGTTACTAATTTTTGGCACTGAATTTGATATGAATTTAATATGACGTTAGTGATTTTTTTTTTTTTTTTTTTTTTGTGAAAACGAAATTAGTGAGTTGAAGAGTTTGACTGTTTAATTAAATTGATCGAATAAGAGTTAACGTATATAGTCTTATAATACTCATACCTCGATACGTGAAGGCGAATTGTCACCCTTAGTAGCTATGACCAAAACAAAAATGAGAAAGTTAAGTTTAAGGAAAAAATACAATTTATCCCTCCAAACTATTAGTCATTTTCTGGAAAAACCTCCGAACTACTAAAGCTTGGACTCTGGCCCCCCAAACTACCAAAACTTTTGAAAAATGCATTTTTTTTGATAAAATATGCCCATAATACCCTTGCCACATGTCAGTTTTCAATTAATTTTTTTTTTAAAAAAAAATAATAAAAGTTAAAAAAATAGATTTTTTTTTTAAGAAAATATAAAAACTAAAAAAAACTATAATTTTCTTTTCTGTTCTTTTTTTTTTTTTTTTTAAAAAAAATATTGCGATCGACCGAAGGACGTACTGCTTCTTT
Source organism: Alnus glutinosa (assembly GCF_958979055.1). Classification (NCBI taxonomy): domain Eukaryota; kingdom Viridiplantae; phylum Streptophyta; class Magnoliopsida; order Fagales; family Betulaceae; genus Alnus; species Alnus glutinosa. The sequence continues at coordinate 28,692,240 of NC_084893.1, forward strand.
TCAGCATAGTTGTTGGGCATGATGCATGCCTGCTACTCGGTGAATTCATCCCTGCCTCTCCGAACGCGGACATGGTTAATTTCCTGTCCTTCAATATTTATGATATTGATCTTTTGAAGATTATGAACGATTCCAATATGACTTTTGTTTGTTACAAACAACGAGCAAATCTATCATCGTTGTGGAAGACCTCCATCGGTTTCTGACGGAGAAATCAACGGTTGTGAGCTTATTCGTCGATGTCCATATCCATTTTTTTTCTCTGTGATTTTTTGGCATTCAAAACGTTAGCAAATAACTACCTGTGATTCAAGAATCACAAGCTTTTCTCTCTGGTAGAGGATATACCCGGCCAAGATTAGCAAACTGATGATTGCGAACTGGAACTAACCAAACTGGGCTATAAAATTGGTCATCATAAGTTGCAAATGAATGGTGATCGGAGAGGTGTCGGGAAGATCGGGTCGTAGTTGGGAAATAACGCCACCCCAAACACCAATCTTTTTTTAAAAATAAAAAATAAAAAAATAAAGAAATAAAGTTTTAGTTTAATTTTTATTTTTTAATTGAAAAATGACATGTAACAGGGGTATTATAGGGATATTTCGCCAAAAGATGTATTTTTCAAAGGTTTTGGTAGTACTTTGGGGGCCAAAATTTAAACATTGATAGTTTAAGGGGCTAAATTATATTTTTCCCTAAGTTTAATTTTGATAAGAATCAAACTTAATTTATATATATATATATAAAATAAGTACGTATATATACGTAGAGACACAAAACCAGGGTACTATTCAAAAAAAAAAAAAAAAAAAAAAAAAATCAGGGTAGTGGAAGAGGGCTCCGAGGAGCATAGCCCCTACCCCATAGTTTCGTCCCTGCCGGCTGGTGAGTATGATAAATAGACCGTCGTCAACGGCAGGCCAATATTAATCAATTTCCATTCCAGAAAAGTTAGGCTAGTTGCTGGTTGGCCCTTTCGGTGGGATGAGCGGAGTCAAAAAAACACATATTCACTGGCGTTAATTTCCACATAATTCATACTCTTTCACTGATTTCGTCCCTCCACAACTTGAAATTCCTCTGTATGCATGGACCAGTTCCACAACATGCCATCTTCTTCCCTTCCTTGAAACCTTCATAGAAAAAAGTCAGTCTTGGTAAATTACAATCATATATGTTCTGTATTAATTATGAGAATGGCTTTGACATTCCATTTTTTTTTTTTTTTTTTTATTTAAAAAAAAAAACTAAAAGAACCCCCATTTTGGCCGAGGCCCATTATAGCCAATAATTTTTTTTTTTTTTAAAAATTATATATATTAATAAAGCATATGAGACACGTGTCAGTTGTTAATTAGTTTGATGTGACATGCTGTTAAAATATTGAATGGAACATGAACAAAATGACCATCTATCTCTATTTATTAAATGGATACAAATATGATATCACATTCGACACTTTTCGAAATTGAGACAACTGTTTGATAATAGGCATTGTCACATGTACTAAAAAAAAAAAAGTGGTTAACCTTATTTTTAAATGTAAAGAAACATCACATATTCACATGCACAAGAAAATGGATTAAGATTCAGTGCAATCCCATGCATTACAATAGGGCAAGGTAGGTGAGTACAGAAGAGGCCAAGGCTTTACCTACCGGACAGCTCGAACTGCTCGAATACTTATCGAGTAAATAGGGCCCTCTCCTACTCACACTTACCCCCTACTATATATACTACAATATGAGAAAGATATTGGATATTTAATTTGGACTAGATCTCTATCCCAAGAGAAGATGAAGCATGTCACCATTGTCGATCTATCACTATAGATCGATCTCTCTTTTTAAATTAATCACCATACGTGTTGTATGGTGGGGGGAAGTCCTTTGGTCAACAACGTAAGTGTGTTAACGTTAGTGCGTCAAGCTTGGGTTGTTTGTTGTCGTGTCATGGATGGATTATATATAGACATAATGTTAGAATATTAATTCAAGATTAAATTTAGTTTTAAGTTCAAATATTTCATGTTTTTTTGGGTTTAAATTTTTGGAATAAGAAATAATTTAATATGGTACCAAAATAAGAAATAATTCAATTATACTATAAATTAATTGATTAAATTTATTTAATCTTATCAGCTTAATTTTTTTAGATTAATGGTGATTTAATATAGTATCTGAGTCAAAAGTTCTAAATCCGAATTCTGATTTCACATTTTACATTCCATTTCACATATTAATTAAATAATTAAATTTGATAGCAAGAAAGAAACAGAAAATTTACAGAGGGGTTATCGATGTTGACATTAACCTTAAAAAACTTAAAAATGAATTGTACGTAAGGGGTATATTAGGTAGGTTAGTGGGCCCTTTAGCCTTTGGGTTTAGGGTTGAATAGTTGGGCTGAATGTAATTGTAGCCCATTTCTTATTAGTAAATTAGTTGAGAGTTAGGCCCATTCAAGTAATAGTTAGTTTAGCACCCCAAATTTTAATTTTCAATTTAGGAGATCTTAACTTGATCTTAAGATTTTGTTGATATATATATATATATTAGATGCAATAATAACTTTCGAGGAATTTAAGAGATTATATTGAATTTTAATATTATTTTGGGGCAATTAAATGATAAGATTGAGTTTGGAATTAGTTAATTTTTGTTTTTACCATGATTAAGATTTAATTAAAGAGCATTGGGTAACCATTTTACCATAAGTTGTATTTGTTAAACAAAACTTAATTATATCATTGCTAATTGTGGCCTTATTCCATTGGGGGCTTAAGCGGCCGCCTAATTGGCCTAGCTAAATGAGTTGGCCGTGCCGAGAGTACTAGATTCCTCCGCACACAAAACACAATTTCTTACACATGCTTTGAACTAAATGAGAATATATTTGGTATAAATCTCACAGTTCATGCCTGAGCTTATTCAACCGGCAAGGCAAGGGATTGTAATTAAGCAATTGGAATTAATTGCAGATCATATTTTGTTCTTACTGTAACTCCAGAGAACTCAGTCATGTCCAAGTCTTGATGCTTCATTCCATTGGGAAGTTTCCAATCAAAATGGTACAAAAGCAGAGCAAGAGGGACCTGAACACTAACCAGGCCAAATGCCATGCCTGGGCATATCCTCCTTCCAGCTCCAAATGGGATAAATTCGAAATTAGTCCCCTTATATCCAATAGAGCTATCCAAGAATCTCTCGGGGTCAAAACTTTCAGCTTCATTCCAGTATCTGGGGTCTCTTCCAATTGCCCATGCATTAACAATGACTTTAGTTTTGACAGGAATTTCGTACCCATTAATTTCACATTTCTCTCTGCATTCTCTAGGAAGTAACAGAGGAGCAGGAGGGTGTAATCTCAGGGTCTCTTTAACAACAAGCTTCAAATATTTCATCTCATCAATGCCTGTTTCATCAACTCTCCCTTTTCTATTAAACACTTCTCTCACCTCAGCTTGTGCCTTCTTCATCACTCTTGGATTCTTTATCATTTCCAACATTGCCCAGTTCAGGGTTGTGGCTGATGTCTCACTCCCAGCTGCAAAAATGTCCTGAAAAGTGAAATGGATTAATGAGGTTTGAGTCACGCTACAAAAATCACTATTAGATTCAAAATTTAACATTCAATAATAATTTTCATTGTCATGTCAGGGAGTGTGCACTTTATAATGCATTTACGTAACATTTCTGCTCCTCACAAAGGAAGTTTTGCACAGAAGAAGGAACCATCTCCATTAATGACTCCAAGTAGCTAGGATATGAGAACTCCAAAATATCGACTTTGGGAAATGCTAGCCAAATCCTTCTTATTATAGTCAAGTTCACTCAAGAAAGCAAAAATAACGTATGAAATTCTGTGGAAGTACAAAATTAGCATGATATCAGCAGAAGGTGAATGACATTACCATGATTACAGCCTTGATGTTGTCATTAGTTAAGGAAAACTCATTGTCGCCATGCTCCTGAAATTTTAAGAGAACATCTACCAAATCTTCAACTGTTGCAGCCTCTCCTGCTCTACTTGTTGTTGCCTTTGCTTCTTTATGTTCATTGATCATGTTCTCCATTATCCTGTCAGCTTCTTGATGCATCCTCTCAAGTTTAGGCCTCACCCCACTGATAAGATGAAACAGTCTAACAGAAGGAAAGACATCTACAATATTGAAACCTCCGGCCAATTCAATAGATTCCTTCACAATTGATATGAATTTGTCTTGCTCTTGGCATTTCTTTCCGAAGGCCGACCTGGAAGTAATGCCAAATATTGTCGAGAACACTTTCTGGGTAAGATTGATTGGAGATCCAGCTTTCGAGGCAATCCATTTGATGAGACTTGACAGCTCTTCTTCTCTAATGGGTCGGAAAGATTCAACACGTTTTGGACTTAAGAGCTCTAGTATGCAGATTTTTCGTAGTTGTCTCCAGTAATGGCCATATGGTGCAAAGGCAATGCTTGTAGAATCATAAGACAGGATGGTTGAAGCTAGGATGCTAGGCCTTGATGCAAATATGGAATCATGGGTTTTCATCACCTCTTTAGCAAGCTCTGGAGATGAAACGACAATGGTGGAAACTTCTCCCAGTCGAATGTGCATCAGCGGTCCATGTTTCTTGGCCAAGTCTCTTAATGCACGATGGGGAAGAGAGCCAATAAAGTGGTGCATGCTTCCAATGATAGGTAGCTTCGATGGCCCTGGTGGTAGATTTGAAGTTGAGCGGTTAGTTTTCAGGACCATGAACATGAAAATGATGAAGAGTAAGAAGGTGATCAACACGATTGGGAAGGATAATAATTGGAACTCCATGATATAATGTGGATATTGGAGGGCTACTGATTATGGGTGAAATTGCATCTCATCCATATATTTATATATGCATTCTGTGAAGCCTTAGAGTTAGAGAGCTAGCAAGTCTAGCATATTTTGTGAAATATATTCTCTCCTTATTTTAATTAAGTTTTGTTTTTGACTAGGTTGGAAATATTCTCTCCTTAATTTAAGTTTTGTTTCCAACTAGGTTGGAATCTTGGTACTTTAAGAAAGAGCTTCTTAGAGTTGATGCTATCCATCAAATACTTGTATATGTTGTTTTCAATAAAGGATTAGTTGGAACCTTCTAAAATGTAAAAAGAAAAAAAAAAAAACTGAATTGAAGTTGTTTTCAATTAAGGATTGGTTGGTGTTAAGGTATAGTTAAATATCCTTTCTTTACCTTTTTCTCTTTTTTTTTTTTTTTTTTTTTTTTTTTTTTTTTTTTTTTTTTTTTTGTCTCCCTCAAACTTTCACTCCAATTAATTTCACTTACATTTTAAAACTACGACTCACCGCAAGTCCATAACTCAGACCACCGACCATCGTTTTGTTTCGAGCTATAGCTGACTTGTAAAAACCTTAACACAAAGTTTTTTCATGGCGGATCATCATGTGGGTGGTTGAGAGAAGATGAAGTTATCTTCTTCTAACCAATCCGGTAGTGACATGTGGTAGGGTGAAGTTTTCTTTTTATTTAAATGTCTAGACTTCCACAAATTACATTAGGATTCCACAATATTAAAATCCTATATTTTAATAACCAATATTTGACCCTACATTTAATATAACTATATTTCATCAATACAATTAATTATTTATTCCACTAGAATTTATTATTATTATTTGGGGAAAGTACATTTTACCCCCTAATGTGTCCACCTATTGGCAGTTTGACGCTCAATGTTTAAAAATTGGTAGATAACCCCCCTAATATAACCAACTTTGACACTTAAAACCTTCCGTTCACTTAATCCGTCCAAAAAGACGGAATAGAGGTCTCGTGCAATGCACATGACCACTTAAAGACCAAAGTTTCAAAATTACCCCTTCTTCAAAACAGTGGGTTTGGCCAAGACGCACCGTTCAAATTAAAAATCAATTTCTCTCTTGCAACTCCATTTCTCTCTCTCAGAACACCATACCAATGCGGTCTCTCGCTAGGAACGTCTGTGTTCCCCAACCAAGCTGCTTATTCTCTCTCAGATGTCACCGCACGCCACCGCCCAGAACGGAACAGGAACGTAGTCCCAAGATCGACCCGCTCGCCCGCATCGGTTTCGACAAACGTATGGCCTTAATCATGGTCATCCTCGCCAGCGTCTTTTTAGTCATCGGCGTCCTCTCTGTATACATGCGGACCTGCACAGACTAGGGCATCCGTGGCTGCCTCAACCTCGCCATCGCTGTGGCCAGTTGTGGCTTCGCTTTACTTCTTGAACAAGTCGACGATGAAGTTGGCGTCTCTACTGTCATCGTGCTTGTTTAGGTATTGGGTGGAGTCGTCGAAGAAAACGCCGAGGTTCTCAAACTGCCGACTCGTCGAGGGACCCTATTGGCCACCTCTAGTCTGCTCTACTCTCACGGCAATGCCGCTGATCTGGACCAGATGTACGAGCTCTTCATTGAACAAAGCATCCACCTTTATGTCAATCTCATGGGGTACTCTGAATTTGGCCACCTTTTTGGTGCTTTGCTCTCATGGTTTGGTCAGTTTTGGCATCTGGGTGTTTGAAAATTTGAGCTTTTTGTGCTTTGTACTTACTGAGAATGAGAGACTCAGCTTCCATTCCCTCACGTTGCCAAAACCAGAGGACGAGAGACTCAGTCGCGTGGCCGCCATATCGATCCACCCGAACGCCTACACAAAATCCATGTTTGGTTGGCATAACGCGCGAAACACAACTAAACAAAATAAACTTGTTTTTTTTTTTTTTTACATCGTACGTTGTTACCAACCCGCAGGTATAATAATCTCCAAGGTGGTACTGTCTGAAGGAAAATAAATAAACAAATTCACATATGTTTGAAATTTTTGTACTTCGTACATGCAATGTAACTCGATTTCGTGCGTACACATGATTTTGCATGTGCATGCAATGACCCATTTTTGTTATGGCACAGAGCTACTATAGCGTGTATGGAGGCCATTAACATTCCTCTGTTCACCTCTGTTTTACCCAACCAAAACAGAGGCCAACACTGTCAACAATATTTTCGGTTACCCCTCATGTTCAGCATGCATGGGTAATGGGTTGTCCATCAAACTTGTGATTTTATAGACAATTATTGGATGGACCATCTTCCCAGGCTATGTCGCAACGGAAACATTGCCATTGGTGTATGACAAGTTGTCGGCTTGTAACAAGGTAATTCTATCGAAGGCCCCTCGTCGAACTATCATATGCCACAGTCGATCTCTTCCTCTTCCCACTAAACTAGAGTTCATGCGAAGTTCAAATGTGCGTGGTGCTATATTTGTCCTCAATAATTCTATATTAACCGAAATAGTGTGTTGAACATATTCTTTGTCGTTGCCTTTTGATTGGCACAAATGATAGAGAGACTTTCTTCAAATATATAGAAGCAGGTCTTGTACCCACGACGAACATGACATTCCAACAAACCTTAATAGGAATGAAGCCTGCTTCGATTGTTGCTAGCTACGCCACAAGAGGTCCCTCACTCAACAATCCATGCATTTTGAAGCCAAATGTAATGGCACCTGGATCACAAACTCAGCAACCAACACCAGAATCTGAAAGCACCACGTTTCCAAACTCAGCCCATTCCACGTCTGCTTACACTTGCCACTAACCATGATATACACCAAGTTGGTGTTGACACGTGGAGGAACCACAACAAAGTTGGTTGCCAAGTATAGTCCAGATGTTCCAATTCTGTCGGTAGTTGTCCCACTTTTTGGTTTCTCTCCATTTCCTTTCTCAGATTCTGCCCCTCGTGTGCTGTGGATATGAATTTGCATTGTTTTACTTACAAAGAGCTTGTAGAAGCTACAGATGGGTTCAAGGAAGAATTGGGAAATGGTGCTTTTGGTATGGGTAATTTACTGCTCTCCTTTGTTGTTGTTGTTTTTTTTTTTATTTATTTTTTTGTTTTTTTTGTGTATGGGTAATTCAAAATTAAGGTTGAAAATTGTTAATAATCAAATGGCTTGTGTACGATGATTTCTTACTTTGTGCTAACTATGTGTTTATTTGGAGTAGACGGCAAAGTTGGTGTCTTTGCCGTCGTCGTGCTTGTTCAGATATGAGGTGGAGTCGTTGAAGGAAATGAACAGGTTGGCTAAAGAATAGACAGAGTAATTCAGGGACGAGAGCCACGAGACGGTCCAGTGAGGGTTTGGAAATCTGGAGGTGGACGAGAGAGGAGCTCGAAGAAGCAGGTTGCATACATACAGGAATGAGCTTCTGTTAAATGAAACGGTGTGTTTTGGAATTTTGGAATTATATGTGGCCAAACTCACCGTTTTGAACACTGAGGGTAATTTTGAAACTTTGGCGTTTAAGTGGTCAAATTAGCTGCACGTGACCCTCTTTCCGTCACTTTTGTCAGACTAAATGGACGGAAGGTTCAAATTGAGACAAGTGGTTAACGTCAGGGGGGTCATCTACCAAAATTGAACATTGGGTGTCAAATTGCCAATAGGTAGATACATCGGGGGGGTAAAGTGTACATTCTCTTTATTATTTCCTAAAGACTCATTAGTAGTATTTTATTATTTCAATTTTCATTATTTTATCTTAAACTTACTATATTTTGAATAATATAAATATTATCATTTAGAACTTAATATTAATTCATCTTATTTAATAAATATAATTTATTAATTGATAAAGTTTCCATTTATTTTTGTTGGTCTTTACATTCGAGAATCATGCTATTCACAAATCATGGATCGCATATCATATAGATCAAATACTCAACCTTGGATGCATAAAATCACATCCTGATCACAAAAAACAATAATAGAACTAACAATAATAAAAGAATAAAGAAAGCTGGATATCATCCTATATACGACAAGAACAAAATATTATATATTGCAGCACATGATCACAGTCATGGCAGGTTCTAATATATTACAAACGCAAAACAACCCCTCAACATAAATAGCAGCTTCGGGGCACCCTGTTTGCAACTAGGAGAACTTCAATTCTCACTTACAACACAAACAAAGAAACCCCGGCTTTAAGAAACTAATCAAAATGCAAAAGGAGCATAAACGAAAATTAACTGATCGAGACAGGACCCTAAATAACATAATCAGACCACTCATGCATATGTGAAGTATGGTCCATAGTTAAACCAGGAATCTTATCAAGCTTAACTGGATTGTCCTTCCCCCCAACCAACCTAGCTGGGTTCCCAACCGCTGTTGTCCTAGGTGGAACCTCCTTGAGCACAATCGAACCAGCCCCAATTTTAGCTCCATTCCCAATCCTAATATTACCCAGAATACAAGTCCCTGCCCCTATCAACACCCCATCACCAATCTTTGGGTGCCTGTCCCCACACTCCTTCCCACTCCCTCCCAATGTCACACTGTGTAAAATTGAGACATTGTTCCCAATCACAGCCGTCTCTCCGACCACTACACCGGTGGCATGATCGAGCAATATCCCGCGTCCGATCTTAGCTCCCGGATGGATATCCACCGCAAAAACCTCAGACGCCCTGTTCTGAACCAATAAAGCCAAGACCTTCCGGCCTTGTGACCACAGCTTGTGTGCCACCCTATATGCTTGGCAAGCAAGAAACCCTTTGAAATTCAATAAGCAATGCAGGTAGCTTATACAAGCTGGGTCCCTCTCCTTCACTGCTCTCAGATCATCCTTCACGGCCCTCATGATTTCCTGATCCCCTCCAAGCACCCCCGCGAAAAGATCGAATAGGATGCCTCTAGGAAGAATCGAATTGCTCAGTTTCATTGATAGATGATTAGCCAACGCGCTCTCCAATGAACCATGCGACAAGATCGGATTGTAATAGTAATTTGACAATATGGGTTCCTGCTCCACATCGAAACGAGCTTCGTCTTGGATTTTCAGCCATAGATCAACCTCGCTGTGTTCATCTTCGTCTTGATCAACCTCGTCTATGTGCGTATCCGGGTGTATGATTTTCGATACGCAGGAAACGGGATCCGGGAAACTGGGTCGGCAGAATTCCACGTAGTTGTATTTGTTGTCGTCGATTTGAGACCTGTTTGGGTCGCGGAAAAGTCGGTTGGGTTCAGTTATGGAGGTTCTTGAAGCTCCAACACAAGCGGCCATCGAATTCTTGTGGGGTTTGTCACGTACCGTCCTTCTGAGCAATATCCAAGAACTTCTGAAAGGTTTTCTCGACCCCTCGTATACATAAAAATGAAAGAGTTACTGGACGTACAGGATTATTGTCCAATATATAGAGAGAGAGTCATAGGTTGCGCTTTCGGAGGGCGTAGGATAACGTAGTGAGCAATAAAAGTTAGCCTCTTTCTTTCTTTCTTTTTTTTTTTTTTAGGGAAATTTAAAATTTCATTAATACACCCGAGGGGTAACATAGTTACGACCAGACTGAGTCAAACTCAGACCAATACAGGGACTCAGATCAATACAAATATCCCAATACATTTACCTCAAAACTCAGATCATATCGACAGTTGCTACAAATAAACCTAGTCAACAGAAAAGTGCATATGTGTTGACATATGAACCTCTACTTGCACTATGGAATCAGTCACAAACAATTTGTGCTAAGAAGCTATGACTAGGTTAGATCTAAAACAGAGCAAACTGCCAAATACAATCTGGAATCAAGAACAAGAAAACACCCAAAAACAGAAGCTGACGTCGGAATAAGCACCGCCGGAGACGGCGCGTGTAGAACACGCGCCTGCGCCAGAGGATCCCTTGCAGCAACGGAACACCATAAACTCCCGAACGCCACCGAACACGGCAAAAGAGACGGAACGTGGCCATCACGCGTGGCCCAAGGATTGGAAGACACTGGCGCGTGATGACCACGCGCCGGTCACTGGAGAGCGTACCGGCCGTATCAAGCAACGCTAGAACCGGAGGACAACGGCAAGCAAGACTGGGGGATGTGTGCCGACCATATGACGGCAGAACAGAGTAGATCTGGCCTTGAAGAATGAGAAAAATTGGAACACACCAAAATCATTCTGCCAGTGACACAAGCGGCGGTCTCTCCTCCTCCGGAGCCTCTCTCAAGTGTTATCCTGCCAAGAACAAAGAAAACCTACCAAAACTAAACACCAAAAACCACACTCCATAGTCCATAAGGACTAGGAGGACTAAAACCACCACCGCAACAAGTTCGGGGGGATTCAAAACTCCACAGCCCTTTCTTTCTGGGGAAGGCGTGAATACAGGAATTCTACAGAAAAGATACTTTTTTATTAAAACTTAATTTTTTAATAAAAAGAGCCCGCTAGGAATGGTTTCACAAATCATTTTCCTAGAAAGAAACAGAGACATGACGCTGGTTTGTTTGCTCAATCAGTGTGCGTATGGGTTTGGACGTTCCCCCACCTCCCCCCCCCCCCCCCCCCCCCCCCCTTTTTTTTTTTTTTTTTTTTAACCTTTGAGTTTTCCTTATTTTTTTTTTTTTTATTTTTTTTTTTTCATAAGACGTACTTGTGCTAAGAAAAGATAAAAATAGTATCTCTATCCATTTTTCCATCAAAAACTAAAGAATTACCATGTCATCCAATTCGTGTCGGTATAATATTACAACACTTGATCCCTAACACCACGTCAACACTGACTTGTAGTTTGACATGTGTATGTGAATTATGTAACTTTAAACTCTCTGTGATTTTATTATTTCATGTTTTGTTTCATGAGGTTTCATTAAGTATCACAAATGGTACCTCGATTTTCAATTATATACCACCTGTGATTTTATAAATTTCATGATGTACCACATGTGATTTCAATAAGTATATCATAAATAGTACATTGGATTTTTATTTTAAAGCTTTAAAAAAAAAAAATGTATGGTTGGCCGAGCCACCTCTTTGAGCGACATGGGGATGGCCGAATCACCCCATGACCCTTGGGGGTGGTTCGGCCCTCTAATGACCAAAACACCCTTCTTTTTTCTTTTTTTTTTTGCACTTTGGCCATTGGGGGTGGCCGAACCACCCTCAGGCCAAGCCACCACTAAACCACATCTAGAATTTTTTATATTTTTTTTTTTAAAAAAAAGGTCCTTAAATAATATATATATAGCCACATCAACGATGACATGGCACTGATATTGCATCTGGGGATAGGTGTCGCACATGTATGCCGACATGTGTCCAATAACATAGCCAGTCATTAGTTTTGGACGAAAAAATGGACCAAAGCACCATTTTCATCTTTTACCATAGTACAAGTATCTCTTATGAAAAGAATGAAAACTCATGAAACAAAAAATAAATTTTTGAAATCACGGGAGGTGTGAAAGGTATTTAATCTCTTTTTTTTTCTTTTTTTTTTTTCGCATTTTCTGGTATTTGATATAATAAAAAAATATAAATCAACAAAAAAATATATATAATTCAAAAGTCAACAAACTTCCACTCATACACAAACGCCAACGGTTTGGCTGCCAACTGATGGGCGCCCACCCCATTTTGATCCTATGGGCTGGTAATCCCAACTTAAATCCCCTTATTTATTTATTTATTATTATTTTTTAATTTTTTATAAGATATCATATTGAATACATTTTGATTGGGCAAGTCACAATCCAAATGAGGATGAGGATGGGTGTTGAAAGGGCTATTTGGACATATTTTGGCTGCTTTAGTGGACCATTCTCCTGGATATTTAGATTACATTATGTATTGAGCAAATGTTTGGACAGATTTATGTTATGTTTTATTTCTCTGTTTAATTATGTTTTTATATTGTTTGCATAAATTTATGTAGCTAATTATATTGACAATTAATATATATATGAAAGTAGTTGAAGAGTTTTATGTCTCTGTTTAATAGTGTGTTGCTAAATAAATGAATGGCTCGTTGGATTTTGATCTACACATCAACATTAAATATATTTTTTCTAATTATATATATATAGCACACACAATGCGAAATAAGATTATTTCAAATAAGATCTTCTCAGATTATCTACAAGAATTTGAGAGATAATTTATGGAACCCACCTGATCAAATAAAAATTAAGTTGTCCAACCATTTATCCAGTCAGATAGATCTTTTAAGTAGTCTCTTACAATCATTTAAAATAACACAAATAACAATAAATTTTGTGTTTGAAATAACATACTCTTCTAATAACCAGAAAAAATAAATAAATAAATAAATAAACTTAAGGAATTATTTTGGTAAGACTGATAGGTGGCTCCAAATATTGATACGTCCCTGTCTTTTGAGCCAATAATAATAATTGTAGGCAGCCTAATAAAGTTTGAGTTTTTTTTTTTTTTTTTGAAGGAGCCTAATGGAGTTATTCTTCTTAATTAATTCATTCAAGTAATATAAAGGAAAAAAAAAAAAATGAATGTACGTATAATGAAATCACTGATTGCACGTTTGTCATGATTGTGATATATATATATATATATATATATATATATATATATATATATATATATATATATATATATATATATATATATAATCCATTGATAAGTTTGAAAAAAATTGTAAAAATAGTATAATTCCAATTTGGATAATGCATCCAACATGTTACATGTAGCATGTATCACATTGAATATTCGATTTACCTTGTAATTTCTGAAGTGAAATTTTATATATGTGTGTGTGTGTGTTAGTTATATATATATATGTGTGTGTGTGTTTTGGAAAAAATGATTTTGAAGTAAGATTTTATTAACAAGTTGTAATTTGGATTTATTTTTTTTTATTTTTATATTGATTTCTCTTTTATAGGTTAACAAGAGAGTTATGCAGAAATTATATATATATATATATATATATATATATATAATTTTTTAAGCATTTCATATCCAAACCATCAATGTCATAATGGTGAATCCGGGAATGGGTTTTTTTTACATATTTTTTGCCCATCTATCACATAAATTAAATGGTGAATTCACAACAAAGAGAACTGTAAGAGAATAACACAAAACACATGTCTTCTCCTCTCAAAATTGATATGGCTTTTAAAATCACTATTAGATTTGTAAGAACTAATTAATAATAACTTAAAGAGAGATAAAAGAAATAGAGAAAACACATATTTTAGGTGGTTCAGCATATGGCCTACATCCACACGTCAAAGCATTTTCTTTGGCTACATCTCTTCTACTTCTACACTAACAATAATTTATCATCTTACAACTCTTGTCTCTTAAGTATATGTAACTTTTATCTCTTGAATGCCTGTAACTCTTCTCTCTTGAACTCTTGTAACTCTTATTTTAATACACCCCCTTAAACCCAACGGTTTAACAAAAATGTTGAGGTTTGATATTGAACATCAAAGGGCTAGAAAAGAAAATATGACTATTATGGCCTGAATTAGAACATCGGTTTCTAGGGCCGAAATTTGGATTTTGGCGACTATGGCCGGGACTTGGACATCGGCGACTTTGGCCAGCATCAGCTATTATGGCCGGAATTTAGACATTGGCCACTTTGGCCGAAAGCGGCTACTGTTGCCGAAATTGAGCTAACTATGAGCATGAAACCTCTTTTGGCATTTTTTTTTTTCAACAAAAGAGTATTGGGTGGTGGTGTTTGCTAGTAGAAGAAATATGGCAATGTGGCATGTCATCTTGACAAAGAGAAAGAATCATGTGGATGAGAAAGTGTGGAAGGATGAGAAAACACAAGAAAAGAAAAATGGTACATGATGAATATTTGTGGGTATTTTGATTTTGGTTATAATTGAAGATGCAAAAAGATGAGTGTACAAAAAAAGAAATGGCACATGATTGAATATTGGCGTTAGCCTATAGCTCTGATACCATGTAAAAACTAATAATAACTTAAAGAGAGATAAAGGAAATAGAGGAAACAAATATTGTAGGTGGTTCGGCATATGGCTTACATCCACATGTCGAAACCTTTTTTTTGGCTACATATTTCCTTGGTATATTTGATTGTATACAAGACTCTTTATAGAGAAATAATCTAAACGTTACAAGTTTCTTCTACTTCTACACTAACAATAATTTATCATCTTGTAATTCTTGTCTCTTGAGTGTATGTAACTTTTGTCTCTTGAATGCTTGTAACTCTTGTCTCTTGAACTCTTGTAACTCCTATTTTAATACTCCCCCACAAACCCAACGGTATAACAAAAATGTTGAGGTTTGGTACTGAATATCAAAGGGCTAGAAAAGAAAATATGGATATTATGGCCTAAATTGGAACATTGGTTTCTATAACCGAAATTTGGACTTCAGTGACTATGGCCGGGACTTGGACATCGGCGACTTTAGTCGGCATCGGCTATTATGGCCGGAATTTAGACATCGGCAACTTTGGTCTGAAGCGGCTACTATTGCCGAAATCGCGCTAACTATGAGCATGAAACCTCTTTTGACATTTGTTTCTTCAACAAGAGAGAATTGAGTGGTAGTATTTGCTAGTAGAAGAAACAATGACAATGTGGCATGTCATCTTGACCAAGAGAGAGAATCATGTGGATGAGAAAGTGTGGAAAGATGATAAAAAACAAGAAAAGAAAAATGGTACACGATGAATATTTGTGGGTATTTTGATTTTGGTTATAATTGAAGATGCAAAAGGATGATTGAACAAAAAAAAAAAATGGCACATGATCAAATATTGGCGTTAGCCTAGAGCTTTGATACAATGTAAGAACTAATAATAATTTAAAGAGAGATAAAGGAAATAGAGGAAACACACATTTTAGGTAGTTCGGTATATGGCCTACTTCTACACGTCAAAACTTTTTCTTTGGCTACATCTTTCCTTGTTATATTTGATTGTATACAAGACTCTTTATAGGGAAATAATCTAAACGTTACAAGTCCATTCAACTTCTACACTAGCAATAATTATCATTTTGTAGTTCTTATCTCTTGAGTGTATGTAATTTTTGTCTCTTGAATGCTTGTAACTCTTATCTTTTGAGCTCTTGTAACTATTGTTTCAATAGAATCAAAATCCAATATTGGTGATCTATCACACATCTAATGGTAATAATTTTAAAAGTCATATTAATTTTGAAATGATTCAAGGAGGACACGAGTCTTCCTTTTAGTATTATATCTATCCAAATACCATCAAAAAATATATATTGTTATATAAATTGGACTTGTTTGAAACGCTTTTTGGGAAAGTTTTTTTTTTTTTTGGTTTAGTAAAAAAAAAGGTACTAACAAGCAAATCTAAATACAAAATACTCAAAATTACTTTAACTTTTATGTCACATTAGAACTTAACCAAAAAAGCAAATAGCACCCTCTAATTTTTTTGGGGTAATTACTCTTTCCCCCCATGAACTACTAAAAAATGTGCGATGCCCCCATGAACTACCATCTAGGGCCGGCAATTTTGACACGACACGACAACCCGACACGAACACGACACGAAATTAGCGGGTTTGGGTTTACCTTAAACGGGTTTGGGTCATAAACGGGTCTACCCGTTTATGACCCGTTTATCTTAGTTTGACGGGTCGGGTCGCGGGTCACCCGCGGGTGACCCGCCAGACACGATTAGCTTTTATATATATATATATATATATATATATATATATATAAAATTAAAAAAAAAAAAAGAAAAGAAGAAGGAAATGAGATTAGATATTTAGATCTGATTTAGAATTTTAGGATTATTAGGTATTTTTGTAATTTAGTCATTTAGGAGTTAGGACCGGTTGCCCTAAGTTCATTTCTTCAGTTTTCTTTTCTTCTCCTTCACACCGCTCCGTCCCGCTCCCCTTCCATTCTCTTCTTCTTCAGCGTCGCACCACCACCGCCGCCACCCCCTCTTCTTCTTCTTCCTCTCGCTAGACCCGCTCGATGCAACGACGATCTCTCTCTTTGGTCAAAGGATTATTGAGCAAAGGGTATAGAGTTCAAGCAGCTATCCAAAAACAGGGCAAGTTCTCTGTTTTTTGAGGAACCTCTGGAGTTTCTGAGGTTGTTTTCTGTATGTTGATATATATGGATGGGCCTAATGATTTTGATTCGATTGTTGACATTGGCTTTGGGTACGAAGATTGCGGGTGTCGAGTTTCGTAGATTGCGGATAGGGATCGTGATGATGGCTTGGTGGGACTGATTGGAGAATGTGAGCAGCAAGGGCTTGGAGAAGTGGGTCTGGTAATGGCGGGGAAAGACGCGGTGGTGGTGGGCTGCAGCAGTGGCAAAAGTTGCAGCAACAGGCGGTGGTTGTCTGGGGGGAAGGGTGGCTGTGGTGGTAGTGACTGCACTGACTGGCCATTTGGCGGTGAGGGAGACAGGGACTTGCGGGGCTTTGAGGGTTTTGATTTTCTTTTCCATAATATATTATATATGTTTGCAGATTTTATTATTATTTTTTTTAAAACTTTTTTTTTTTTTAAACGGGTCGTGTCGGGTCGTGTCTACCCGATTCGACCCATTAGGTTAAACGGGTTTCACGGGTCGTGTCGGGTGACCCGTGAAATTACCGTGTTCGTGTCGTGTCTGGGTCTAAGCTAAACGGGTCGCGGGTCTTAACGGGTCGTGTCGGGTGATCCGTTTTGCCAGCCTTACTACCATCTCGACCAAAAAAGAGCATCCAACTACCACAGTTACATGTTTTGCCCCTTTATGTCAGCCTAACTCGTGAAAATACTTAAATACCCTCACTCAATTTAAAAAATAACCTAAATGCCCTTAACTTCAACAAAAAAAAAAAAAAAAAAAAGAGGAAGGAAAATGGATGCTGCCGGATGGGGTGGCCTGCGATCCACCCCCAGAAGTGGATCCAGCCACCCTGTAACTTGAGGTGGCCGCGCGATTTTTTTTTTGGGGGGTGGCCCCTTCGTCAGCCACCCCCTTTCTTTCTTATTTCTTTTTGCTTTTTTTTTTAATTAAATATATTAGTTTTAATATTTTTTATTAATAAATTTAAACCAAATTAATAAACCAATTTTTTGATTATTATTATTTTTCTATCAATTGAAGGCATTTTTGGCTTTTAATCAAAATTAATGTCCAAAATCGACATATTCCGTCAATGTTAATGGGTCTGACTAACGGAAGGAGCAAAATGTGTAAAGTTGGTAGTTGAATGCTCTTTTTTGGTCGAGTTGGTAGTTCATGGGAGCATCGCGCATTTTTTAGTAGTTCATGGGGGAAAAGTAATTACTCTAATTTTTTTAAAAGATTAAACACCTTATTGGTACTTGTGGTTTGGAAACTTGATTTTTTTTTTCCCTGTGCTTTCGATCATTCGTGTCACAGATAATACCTGTTGTTTGAAACTTGATTTTTTGCTCTTTGTACTTTCATTCGTATCACAAATGGTACATGTGGTTAGGGAAAAGACGGAATTGGTACTTTCGTTAGTTTTTCTGTCAAAAAACTAACGGTTGAACATGTGTCAACTCCTGAAAGTATATACGTGTCATAATGTAAAAAAATTAAAAAAACAGAAAATAAAAAACTTTAAAAATTAATAAAAATTGAAAATAATAACTTAAAAAAAAAAACAAAAGTATTAAAACCTTTTTTTATTATTATTATAAAAAAGAAGATGGATGGTTGAGCCACCCCTATTTATTTATTTATTTTTAAAAAAAAAATTAATTTTTTTTAAAGTTTTATTATTTTCAAATTTTTATTAATTTTTAAAGATTTTTATTTTTTTACATTATGACACATGTCTACTCTCAGGAGTTGACACGTGTCCAACTGTTAGTTTATGGACGGAAAAACTAATGGAGGTACCAATTTTATCTTTTTCCAAACCACAAGTACCATCTATGCTACAAATGAAAGTACAGAAGACAAAAAATAAAATTTCCAAACCTAAGATATCAATAAGGTGTTTAACCTTTTTTTTTTTTTTTTTTAAATCAAATGAACTCAACTCATTCTCATATAATTAGCACACCATTTAGTTTTGGACGGAAAAATAGATGGATGTACCATTTATGTCTTTTCCCATAACACAAGTACCTTCTATGAAAAAAAAAATGAAAATTCAGGGGGTAAAAAATAAAGTTTTGAAACCATAAGAGTGGGTAAGGTTATATATATATATATATATAAAAAAAAGTCAAAAGTCAACAAACTTCCACTCACACACAAACGCCAACGGTTGGGCTGCCAACTGATGGGCGCCCACCCCATTTTGATCCTATGGGCTGGTAATCCCAACTTAAATCCCCTTATTTATTTATTATTATTATTTAATTTTTTATAAGATATCAGATAAATGTATTGAATACATTTTGATTGGGCAAGTCACAATCCAAATGAAGATGAGGATGGGTGTTGGAAGGGCTATTTGGACATATTTTGGCTGCTTTAGTGGACCATATATTCTCCTGGATATTTAGATTACATCATGTATTTATTGAGCAAATGTTTGGACAGATTTATGTTATGTTTTATTTCTCAGTTTAATTGTGTTTTTTTTTTTTTTTTTTTTTTTTTTTTTTTTTTATTGTTTGCATAAATTTATGTAGCTTATATTGACAATTAATATATATATATATATATATATATATATATATATATATATATATATATATATATATATATATATATATATATATATATATATTATCACACACAATGCGAAATAAGATTATTTTAAATAAGATCTTCTCAGATTATTTATCCGAATTTGAGATATAATTTATAAGACCCACTTGACCAAATAAAAATTGAGTTGCTCAACCACTTATCTTTTCCCAAACAATAGGTACCATCTGTGCTACGAATGAAAGTATAGAGGATAAAAAATAAATTTTCCAAACCTCATAGACCAATAAATTGTTTAACCCTTTTTTATTTTTATTTTTTTTTTTTAACTTTTTATTTTTATCAAATGAACTCAATTCATTCTTATATAATTAGCGCACCATTTTTCTTTAAATTGCTGACAATTATTGTTTTCATTATCCCTACCACTATCAATACCACACAGTTGTCCCTAACATCGGTAATTATCAACAACACTATAATTCTGACTTTATATGGTCATATGAGAGAGTAAAATTCTGACTTTATTATCATCATTATAACTTCTACATTATTTTGGATTCTTAATTTTTAATATACTTATCTAATTTATGAAAACTTAAATGGATGAGATTGAAATTACCATGAATTTGAAATTTCCAGTAATCTAAAAATAATAATTAAATTATTCATTGAGACAAAACATAATAATTAAATTGTGCCTATGAAAAAGAAAAACCAACCAGAAAATCATGGTGGATATATAAGCTTATGAACTTGGATATTCAACTTTCCTGGCATTTATGATAAAGAAAATATAACTACGATCGTTCATTGATCCACTTGATTAATGACAAAGTCAACTGTTTCTTTTCTTTTTTCTTTTTAAAAAAATAATAATAATAATAAAAATTAATTGTTGATTAAGTTACGATATTTCATAAAGTGGATTCATAATTAAGTTTCTAAGCAAACAAACATCAATGAAATATATCTGGCTCTTACCCCAAATTAAAATTCTAATGCTTAATTTCATCAACTATTCCTGCGACCAAAGCAGAAGAAATATTATCTTCAATCACCAAGAACAAGTAAACAGAAAATGCCTCATTATCAATGATAAATTAACTAATTTGCATTATGGCCTTATGTTAAGTTTGAAATACATCCACTTCCCAAATCCATTTTTATCAATTTCCGAATATCTTATAAACCCTAACCCTAATTTCCTACATGCTTAAGAGCCTCCCGTGACATCCCACTTCAATTTGTCGTCTAAAAACAGAGAGAGAGAGAGAGGAAAAAAAAAAGAAAAAAGAGAAAGATGTACAGGCACAAATGCACCTTGTTGCCTAAACTTATATAATTCCCTGTGATTTGCATTTCAAAATTTTTGAAGTATCCAAATACCATCATATATATAATATTGTTATACAAATTGGACTAATTATATTATCGTTCTCATATTAGCACCAATATTGTTCTTTGAATTGCCGACAATTGTTCTTGTCATTATCCCTACAATTCTATCAAACATGGGTAGGCCAGGATTCTGACTCTCTGTACGTATGGTGAACAATCTATATATATGAGCAGAATAATTGTAGCATTTACACTAATTAACGTACAACTACATTTTTGTTTTTGTTTTTTATATATAGATTTTTTTTTTTTTTTTGATAAGATGTATAGATTATTAACATACAACTACAACCATGCATCCAAGTTTTTTTTGAAGGAAAGATAATCTTTCATTAAAACCAATCATCAGTACAACATCAAACACCATAAAGGTGAACATGAACAAACACCCTAAAGGTGTACATAAATCTTAAAATATTACTGACAGTTGCTACTAAAATAACCCAACCAACAGAATGATGCCTCTGCGTTGACATACACCTTTACTTGATCAGGGAGTCGGTCACACATTCTGGGCGACTACCAAAGACTAAGTTAAAATGCGCACAAAGCAAATTGTCCAAGGACACACAAACAAACACAGGAAAAGCTCAACTAGGAAGCTGTCCGCTGGAAAGCCGTCGTCTGTGACGGCGCATGCAGCACACGCGTCGCCACCAGAAACAAACCCATCAACCCTCAAACGCCAAAAACCTCCGATCACCACCAGAAACACCAACCACGGCGAAAAACCCGGGTTTTGGCCATCACACGCAGATCCTTGCCGAAATCTACACAGGCGCGTGAAAACCATGCGCCGACCACCAAGAGACCGCACAACCGTGGGGAGCGGCTGGAGCACCAGAGATTGACGGCAAGCAAGGCTGAGTGGCGCGTGTCCAACAGAAGATGACAGAAGCACGTAGATCTGGCCTCCAAAGATCAGACAGTGAACAAAACTCGACCACGGTCTCTATCATCAACACGCCAAGGACGGCAGATTCGCGCCAGCACCTTCACCAGAGAACTCTCCTGCCTATACAAAACTAAACATAAAACTAATCTCCCACCGGATCAACACCGGGGAGAACTAAAACATCCACAACCCAAACGGTTGGGAGACTCAAAAGTTCAAACAAAAAACCAACAAGCCAAAAAATCCACTCAATCCCTGAACCTAAGCATCTCTTTGTCTCACTTCTCGTCTCGATCCTTGTACGTGGGTAGAGGAACAGGAGGGTGTAATCTCAGGGTCTCCCTTAACAACAAGCTTCAAATATTTCATCTCATCAATGCCTGTTTCATCAACTCTCCCTTTTCTTTTAAACACTTCTCTCACCTCGGCTTGTGCCTTCTTCATCACTCTTGGATTCTTTATCATTTTCGACATTGCCTAGTTCAGGGTTGTGGCTGATGTCTCACTCACAGCTGCAAAAATGTCCTGAAAAGTGAAATGGATTAATGAGGTTTGAGTCACGCTATAAAAATCACAATTAGATTTAAAATTTAACGGTGATTCATCCATCTAATGATAATTTTCATTGTCACGTTAGGGAGTGTACACTTTATAATGTATTTACGTAACATTTCTGCTCCTCACAAAGGAGGTTTTACACAGAAGAAGGAACCATCTCCATTAATGACTCCATGTAGCTAGGATATGGGAACTCCAAAATATCGACTTTGGAAAATGTTAGCCAAATCCTTCTTATTATAGTCAAGTTCACTCAAGGAAGCAAAAATAACGTGTGAAATTATGTGGAAGTACAAAATTAGCATGATATCAGCAGAAGGTGAATGACATTACCATGATTATAGCCTTGATGTTGTCATTAGTTAAGGAAAACTGATTGTCGCCATGCTCCTAAAATTTTAAGAGAACATCCACCAAATCTTTTGCTGTTACAGCCTCCCTTGCTCTGCTTGTTGTTGCCTTTGCTTCTTTATCTTCATTGATGATGTTCTCCATTATCCTGTCAGCTTTTTGATGCATGCTCTCAAGTTTAGGCCTCACCCCACTGATAACATGAAACAGTCTAACAGAAGGAAAGACATCTGCAATGTTGAAACCTCTAGCCAATTCAATAGATTCCTTCACAGTTGATATGAATTTGTCTTGCTCTTGGCATTTCTTTTCGAAGGCCGCCCTGGAAGTAATGCCAAATATTGTTGAGAACACTTTGTGGGTAAGATTGATTGGAGATCCAGCTTTTGAAGCAATCCATCTGATGAGACCTAACAGCTCTTCTTCTCTAATGGGTCGGAAAGATTTAACACATTTTGGACTTAAGAGCTCTAGTATACAGATTTTTCGTAGCTGTCTCTAGTAATGGCCATATGGTGCAAAGGCAATGCTTGTAGAATCATAAGACAGGATGGTTGAAGCTAGGATGCTAGGCCTTGATGCAAAGATGGAATCATGGGTTTTCATCACCTCTTTGGCAAGCTCTGGGGATGAAACGACAATGGAGGAAACTTCTCCCAGTCGAATGTGCCTTAATGGTCCATGTTTCTTGGCCAAGTCGATCTCTTAATGCACGATGGGGAAGAGAGCCAATAAAGTGGTGCATGCTTCCAATGATAGGTAGCTTTGATGGCCCTAGGGGTAGATTTGAAGTTGAGCGGTTAGTTTTCAAGACCATCATGAACATGAACATCATGAAGAGCAAGAAGGTGATCAATAGGATTGGGAAGGATAACAATTGGAACTCCATGATATAATGTGAATATTGGAGGGCTACTGATTATGGGTGAAATTGCATCTCATCCATATTTTTATATATGCATTCTGTGAAGCCTTAGAGTTAGAGAGCTAGCATATTTTGTGAAATATATTGATGAAGGACAACCAGAAGGGGCACCTCGAAAGGTTCACAATGTTGTCTCGGATAATATCCGAGACAAGGGAGTTGTCTCGGACAATCTCTGAGAAGGGGTGTCTGGATCGGCACCTATCCGAGATGTGTCGGGAGTCGACTCGATAAAATGCTGAGATCCCACCCCGACAAAGAACCGAAACCCAGCTCGGTCCCCTTCAGCAAATAACCGAGACCCATCTCGGTAAATCGGAGCAGAACGCTCTGACGGGAGGAGTAGCCGAGCGGATCTTCTGGAAGAAACAGCCGAGCGGGTTTCTAGAGATTTTCGGGCTGAAATCATGGAAAATTTGTTGACTTCCATATTTTAATCTTTTGATAATATCTTGTCAATACTTTTCCCTAAATCATGGGATTACCATGTCCATCCAATCTCTTTTCATTAATGAGGATTTGTTGGTATCTTTTTACCATTATTTTATTCTTTATCAGCCACTAGGGTTCAACTATAAATAGGAAGACGATATAAGAAGCTAAAATGATCATCAATTGTCATTTTTAAATCAAGATTTTTCTTCTTCAACTTATGAGTTGAATGTTAGTGTTAGAGAACACAAATTCTCTTCACTCCTATCCGCCTGCGCTACGTCAATTTGTATTAGAGCCTTGACTACCTTGGTCTGATGGCAAGAGACGGAAACGACAGCAACCACTCTGGCGGTAAAGAACGTGGAGTGTAGGCCCTTTGGGCAGCCATAGACGCCCGAGATCAGCAATTTCTTCATATGGAACGCACACTTGAAGCGTTATAGCAAGCAACTGCCGGACTCAGAGTTGACAGCAACAGGAACCATGAACCCCCTGGAATCGTGTCAACGAAGAGGCTCGTGACCATTCCAGAGGAGAACGTGGCCCTGGACCTCGACGAAGGCATCAACCCTTCGAAGAGTCATCTAGTGCGGAAGAAGACCATTTTTTAGAGGAAGATGGCGGTAGAAGAAGACCGGAAAATGCCCACCATTTCCAGGTAAAAATTGACCTTCCTACTTTTAATGGTTATCTCCAAGTCGAGAATTTCTTTGACTACATGCAGAGACCGGAAGCACAACAGGTGAAATTGGTGGCGAACAAGTTGCGTGGAGGAGCCTCAGCCTGGTGGGAACAAACGCAGAGCAACCAGAGAAGGCAAGGTAAACAACTGATTCAGACGTGGTTGAAAATGAAGAAGTTAATGAAGGCTCGGTTCTTACCCCCAGATTATGAGCAAATGTTGTACCAGCAGTACCAGAATTGCCGACAAGGAACTCGATCAATTTCAGAATATACCGAGGAGTTCTATCGCCTGGACTCTCAAAATAATCTATCTGAGACAGAGGGTCAGCAAGTAGCTCTGTATGTTGGAGGGTTGCGAATGGCTATTCAAGACCAAGTGTCGTTGCATGCGGTGTGGACTTTGTCCGAGGCCGTGAACCTAGCCATGAAGATTGAGTTGCAGATGGTGAGCCAAACGAGCCGGTAACAAGCTTTTAAGCAGACCGGGAAGAAAGGAGAATAGACGGTTGTATCGAGCCCTCAACAAAGTTCACAACCCCGACGATTCCAGGGTGAAAGCAGTAACACCCAAGCAGCCAAAGGGGTGTCTTTTCCACCTAGGAAAAAGGCTGTCAGCAATAGTAGTAACAATCCGTACGCCAAGCCTATTCTCGGTAAATGTTTCAGGAGTGGCCAACCTGGTCACCGATCCAATGAGGGCCCAAACCAACGCCCGATAAATATGGTGGACTCGGTGAAAGGAGTCTTATCGAAAGATACTGTAGGAACCGAGGAGGATGAACTCGGTGATTATGAAGGAGGAGAATTCACTGAAGGTGAGGAAGGGGAGTTCATCGACTATATCGTTCAAAGGGTGTTGTTAACCCCTAAAAAAGAAGAGCCGACGCAGCGGCACAACATTTTCAAAACCCGATGTACTATCAATCAGAAGGTGTGCAATCTAATTATTGATAGTGGAAGTTGTGAGAATATTGTCTATTGAAAATTAGTCACCACGTTGCAGCTTAAAACCGAGAAGCACCCGAGCCCCTACAAGATCAATTGGAGAGTCACGGACACTTGCTGAGTGCCTTTCTCAATCGGGCAGTCCTATCGAGACAAGATCATATGTGATGTTGTAGAAATGGATGCTTGTCATGTATTGTAGGGACGACTGTAGCAGTACGATGTAGATGCCACGTATAAGGGTCAGGACAATGTCTACCTCTTTTGGTGGCACGGGAAGAAGATTATATTAGTACCAACTGGGACTAATAACACACCTCAAGGTAGTACCACGGCAAGCAAGCCGTCTTTCCTTACCCTCAATGAAATAGAGTTTATGTAGGAAGTGAAAACTGTCGAGACGATATTAACTATGGTAGTTAAGGGTGTTGAGTCGGAGTCAAAGGCAGATATTCCTAAATTGATACAGCCGATGTTGGATGAGTTTGGGGATCTCGTGCCAGCTGAATTACCGACCGAGTTACCTCCCATGAGGGACATTTAGCACTAGATTGACTTAGTGCTGGGAGCAAGTCTTCCTAACCTTCCCCACTATCGGATGAGTCCCGAGGAGCATAAGATCCTCCGAGAGCAAGTAGAGGATCTGATCCGAAAGGGTTTGATCAAGGAGAGCCTGAGTCCTTGTGCCGTGCCGGCGTTACTAATTCCAAAGAAGGATGGAAGCTAGAGGATGTGTGTAGACAGCCGAGCCATCAACAAAATCACGGTGAAGTATCGATTCCCCATTCCGAGGCTAAATGATATGCTCGATATGTTAACAGGAGCAAAGGTCTTTTCAAAACTTGACCTACGCAACGGCTATCACCAAATTCGGATCTGACCCGAAGACGAATGGAAGGCAGCCTTCAAGACGAAGGAGGGTTTGTATGAATGGCTGGTGATGCCATTTGGGCTCTCGAATGCACCAAGCACATTCATGCGGGTAATGAATCAAGTGCTAAAGCCTTTCATTAGTAAATTTGTTGTAGTTTACTTCGGTGATATTTTGATATATAGCCAAAATACCGAGGAACATCTGAAGTAAGTACGAGAAGTTTTAAGTGTGTTAAGGAACAACAAGCTATAACTCAATCTGAATAAGTGCACTTTACTTACGGACAAGTTGCTTTTCCTCATATTTATTACAGGTGCCGAGGGCATACAAGTAGATGAGGAGAAGGTCCAAGCCATTCAAGAATGGCCGACGTCCACTACAGTCGGACAAGTTTGAAGCTTTCACGGCCTGGCCACTTTCTATCGAAGGTTCATTCGGAATTTCAACAGCTTGGTAGCCCTAATTACCGAGTGCTTGAAGAAAGGGCAATTTTGATGGGGAGAAGAGCAGGAAGCCAGTTTTGCCGAGATCAAGGAGTGACTGTCAATAGAGCCAATCCTAGCCTTACCCGACTTCGAGAAATTATTTGAAGTTGATTGTGATGCCTCCATTGTAGGGATCAGGGCAGTGTTGTCACAGGAAGGTCGGCTAGTCGAATTCTTCAACAAAAAATTGAGTAAAGCTCGACAAAAGTTGATGACATACAAGCTTGAATTTTATGCAGTGATCCGATCCTTGAAGCATTAGGAGCACTACCTAATCCATCGGGAATTTGTTCTATAAAGTGACCACCAAGCTTTGAAGTTCGTCAACACGCAGAACACTTTGAATTGGATGCACGCCCGGTGGATTGCTTTCATGCAGAAGTTCACTTTTGTACTGAAGCACAAGTCGGGAAAACAGAACAAGGTGGCTAATGCCTTGAGTCGACGACTGGCTTTGCTCGCGACATTACAGTTCGAGATAACAAGCCTAGAGCACTTACGGGCTCTATATGCCGAAGCTGAGGATTTCAAAGAAGATTGGGAAAAGTGCATGTCGATGCAGTCAAATGTGGACTTCCACATTCAAGAGGGATATCTATTCCAAGGAAACCAACTTTGTGTTTCCCGAACCTCTTTGCGTGAACAGATCTTGCGTGAGTTACATGGAGGAGGTCTCAATGGTCATGTGGGTCGGGATAAAACCATTTCATTGGTCTCAGATAGGTATTATTGGCCACAGCTTAAGCGAGATGTCGGCAAATTTGTGCAAAGGTGCCCTGTGTGTCAGACCGAAAAGGGAGGAACGTAGAATACCGGGCTACACACTCATTTGCCAATTCCCGAGACCATTTGGGAAGATCTAAGCATGGATTTCGTGCTCGGACTTCCGAGGACCCAACAAGGCATGGACTCTATCTTTGTAGTCGTTGATCGATTTTCCAAAATGGCACACTTCATCCCTTGCAGAAAAACATCAGACACGACACACGTAGCCCATCTCTTCTTTCAAGAAGTAGTTCGGTCGCATAGGGTGTCAAAATCCATCATGTCGGACCGGGATGTCAAATTCCTTAGCCACTTCTGGAGGACATTGTGGCGGTGGTTCGACACCTCCCTTAACTATAGCAGCATCTGCCACCGACAGACAAACGGACAGATCGAGATGACCAACCAAACTCTCGGCAATATGCTTAGGTGTGTTTCCCGAGACAAGCCAATGCAGTGGGACATCAACCTTCCTCAGGCAGAGTTCGCTTTCAACAGCATGAGTAATCGGTCCACCGGCAAGTCACCCTTTGAGATTGTCTACACCAAACCTCCAAAGCATACTCTTGACTTGGTGTCACTTCCAAGACTTCTGGGGTTGAATGTCCCAACTGAGCATATGGCTAATTGAGTGCAGCAGATCCATGTGGAAGTACGTCAGAATTTGGAGCAGGCGAATGACAATTACAAAGATACCGCTGATTCAAAGCGGAGAGCAAAGATTTTCCGCGAAGGCGACTTGGTGATGGCGCATTTGCGTAAGAACCGCTTTCCGGTTGGAACCTATGGCAAATTGAAGAGTCGAAAGTATGGACCGTTTCTGATTAAAAGGAAGATAAATGATAATGTTTATGTGGTTGAACTTCCCAAGGACATGGCCATTTCCAACACTTTCAATGTGGCTGGCCTCTTTGCCTACCATCGTGACAAGCCACTTTACGATGATTCCAACTCGAGGACGAGTTTTCTTGAAGAATGGGAGACTGATGAAGGACCACCAGAAAAGGCGCCTCGGAAGGTTCACAATGTTGTCTCGGACAATATCCGAGACAAGGAAGTTGTCTCGGACAATCTTCGAGAAGGGGTGTCTAGATCGGCACCTAGTCGAGATGTGTCGGGAGTCGACTCGGTAAAATGCCGAGATCCCACCCTGACGACGAACCAAAACCCAGCTCAGTCCCCTTCGGCAAATAACCGAGACCTAGCTCGGTAAATCGGAGCAGAACTCTCCGACGGGAGGAGCAGCTAAGCGGATCTTCTGGAAGAAACAGCCGAGCGGATTTTCTAGAGATTTTCGAGCTAAAATCATGGAAGAATTGTTGACTTCCATATTTTTAATCTTTTGATAATTATCTTGTCAATATTTTTTCCTAAATCATGGGATTACTATGTCCATCCAATCTCCTCTCATTAATGAGGATTTGATGGTATCTTTTTACCATTATTTTATTCCTTATCAGCCACTAGGGCTTCACTATAAATAGGAAGACGATGTAAGAAGCTAAAATGATCATCAATTGTCATTTTTAAATCAAGATTTTTCTTCTTCAACTTATGAGTTGAAAGTTAGTGTTAGAGAACACAGCTTCTCTTCACTCCTATCCGCCTGCGTTACGTCATATATTCTCTCCTTATTTTAATTAAGTTTTGTTGTTTACTAGGTTGGAAATATTCTCTCCTTAATTTAAGTTTTGTTTCCAACTAGGTTGGAATCTTGGTACTTTAAGAAAGAGCTTCTTAGAGTTGATGCCATCCATCAAATACTTGTATATGTTGTTTTCAATAAAGGATTAGTTGGAAACTTCTAATTTTATTTATTTATTTATTTTAAATAAATGAAAAATAAAAAAACTGAATTGAAGTTGTTTTCAATTAAGGATTTGTTGGTGTTAAGGTATAGTTGGAACCTGTTAAAATTAAAAAAACGTAAGTGTAAATTTATTTATTTATTTTTTCTCTCTCTCAAACTTTCACCCAATTAATTTCACTTACATTTTGAAACCACGACTCACCGCAAGTTCGTAACTGACCACGAACCATCCTTTTGTTTCGAGCTATGGCTTACTTGTAAAAACTTCAACACGAAGTTTTTCCATTGCGGATCATCATAGGTATAATTCCTTATATTTTCCTTAAAACAATTAATGGTTCTTGCCCTAATAGTAGGGAAAACATTGGTGATCAATATTTTGTTGTGGACCATTTTAGTAAGATTTTTTCTACTACAAATCCTTATCTTGATGATGATCTGACTGATTTTTGGATACTGTGATTATTGATGAGGATAATTTTTTTTTGTGTGCCCTCCTAATGATTCAGAAATTTTTCAAGCTATATCATCTCTACTGGGTCTTAACAAATCCCCTGGGCAAGATGGTGTTCTATAAGACCTACTGGCCAATAGTCAAAACCAATGTCATCACTTTTGGGCAATCTTTCTTCAGCTTCAGATGGGGCTTTATATATGCTCAAGGATTTTAACCATACACATCTTGCCATTACCAAAAAAATAAATAAATAAATAAAAAGGTTAAATAAAAAATTAACCCCCCCTCCCAAAAAAAAAATAATAAAAAAAATTGGGGTAGCCCTAACCACCCCCAAAGCGTTAAGCCACCTCTTTTTTCTTTCTGTTTTTTTTTTTTTTTTTTTTTTTTGGTACCTTAGGGAATTCTTGGTGTTCTGCTTGATTACATTAATTATTTTATTTTATTCTTTTCGCTTATTTGCGATCCGAAAATATTAATTTGTCATAACAAATTGGTATTCATAGTCTTAGGAAATATTCTCAATAGTTAGTAAATGAGCTTATTTAACTCATACAAGCCCATTTACTTATATTAAGTCTTGAAAAACCAACTACATTTGAAGATGAATGCTAAGGCACATCATTGACATCAAGAAGCAAAGGCTAAGGCCCATCAAGAATTTCACAAGAAGCCGAATTATCTCGGAAGCATGAAATCCCAAGATATTGGATCTCGGGTAGAATGGAAAGAAATCTCAAAGTTAAGGAATCAGTTTTCACCTTATTCGGATTAAACAGTTAAAGTCTCATCTATAAATAGGTACACACCACTAGGTATTCTTCATATGATTTATTGATTATAAAGACTTGATTTAAATTCTCCCAAAAGACTAAACATCGGAGTGGGACCGCCTGACACTTCCGGAGAGTTCATTTGCTAATATTTATTGTTTTACAGGAGTAAATGAAGGACTTTATCAAAACTTGTGGCACCATACTGAAAGCTGTTCGAACACAGCAATTTAATTATATTAATTTGTCATGACAAAATAAGAGTTGAAACAAGCCTTAACTCACGCCACTTATACTATCCTACAATCATAAATTCTCAGCCCTTGTCCATTTGGAGGGATCCCTCATATTTAGGATTCAAGGCTCCCAAACTGCAACAAACGGCTATGATACATAGAACAAGTGCTACAAGTTAATAAGGTCTTAATCGCAACTCGTCGTGGCCGGCATAGTTGTTTTTTGTGATGTCTTGTCTCTGTGTTTTTAGTTCGATCATCTATCTTAATTAGTACTTAAATACCTCTTGCCAGCTCCGTAGAAAATATAAACCAAAAGTTACACAAATGCCTTCACTCATGAAACCAAAGCTTCTTATCAGATTTTTTTTTTTTTTTTTTTTCTGTTATCAAGTTAAAAATATTAACAAAGTACTAAAAATATAAAGAACTCTTTTTTAAAAGAAAACCACTTCACATTTTTGTCGTTCCAAAATATTTTTTCAAACAAAAATTAAAAAACACCCCTAAAACATTTTTTTTTTTTTTTTAAAAAAAAAAGTGTTATGATGTGACTTAGGATTTTACATGGTTTACTGGAGCGGCACGTTCAAACTGAATTAGGACGTGCTTGGAATGAGCTGTTCTGTAAGACCGTAGTTCGAACTTGATTGGAACACAACTTAGAACGAGCCATATTGCCAGTCTTAGAACCCTCCAAAAACACACCTCGTTTGAACGGACTACAAACAAGATTTAGAACAAACAACACTGCCAATCTTCTAATTTCTTCAAAATAAATTTCAGCTTAACAAGTCTTTTGTAGGTAGATACCTTTGAAGTTGGCTGATTCCCGAAACAGTTTTACTTTTTAAACAGTTCCTCAAAAAGGTTTTCACTTCGTCACCAAATCTGCATGTTATTTATTATATGTTTATTCTGATTGTGGTGGTAATATCTGTGTTATTTAACAAAAGGAAAATTGCACCATTTATCCATGTGGTTGACCAAAATTGTAAATTGCTTCTTTTAGTATCAAAATTAATTTAAAGATTCTTGTTTAATTTACAAATAGCTCACTAGAGTCAAATTTCGTTAAAAATTTTGACATATTCTGTTAGGCGCCACTCAGGGCTAATAAGACGGCGACACGTGTCAATCGTAATAAAAAAATAAAAATATTAAATATATAAATAAATAATACTTAAAAATTTATTAATTTAAAAAAAAAAATTAAAAAAGAAAAGGGGTGGCTGGCAGCCAACCCTTTACTATTTTATTTTTTTTTTTTAAAAAAATATTTTTTAAGTATTATTATTATTATTTTTATTGTAATTGACACGTGTCACCATTTTATTGGAGCTGATATGGTGCCTAACGAAATTTGACTCTTGGAAGTGATTTATAAATTAAGCCAACTACAAGGATGTATGAATTAATTTTGATTAAAAAAAAAAAAAAATTATAATTTAGATAAACTACAGGATTAATAGTGCAATTTTTCATTTAACAAACAAGTCTAGCTTAATTGGTGCAAATTAAGACCAAGTAGCTGGGGAATCAACATACCGATCATGTAGAAGATCGACAAACCAGAAATCAAGATCCCAAGGCTCCACAGTTTGCATAAATATGGATGCATGAGAGATGCAGTAAAGCACACTTTCCTCATGGTCATGGAGCTCCAAGTGTTCTCCTTCCCTATCCTGTTCACCTTCTTTCTCTTTATGTTTGCAGTAGTGAAAATAACGAAGAGATTCAAAACCAACTCAACTTCAAATCTACCTCCAGGGCCATGGAAGCTACCTGTCATAGGAAACTTGCACCAGTTTGTTGGCTCTCTTCCCCATCGTGCATTAAGAGACTTGGCCAATAAACATGGACCTCTCATGTACCTTCAACTAGGAGAAGTTCCCACCATTGCTGTTTCATCTCCAGAGTTAGCCAGAGAGGTGATGAAAACCCATGATTCTATCTTTGCAACGAGGCCAACCATTCTGGCTTCAGAAATCATGTCCTATGATTCTTCCGACATCGTCTTTGCTCAATATGGAAATTACTGGAGACAGCTGCGAAAGATTTGTGTGTTAGAGCTTTTAAGCTCAAAACGTGTCGAATCTTTCCGACCAATTAGAGAAGAAGAGATATCAAACCTCGTTAAATGGATTGCTTCAAAAGCAGGGTCTTCTATCAATCTTACGGAGAAATTGTTTTCAACCATGTCTGTCATTACTGCAAGGGCGGCCTTTGGTAAGAAATGCAAAGATCAAGAGAAATTCCTGTCAGCTGTGTTGGAAGCTTTTAAGGTGGCTGGAGGTTTCGAGATTGCTGATGTTTTTCCTTCTTTTAAACTGCTTCATCTGATCAGTGGGATGAGAATAAAACTTGAGAGGATGCATCAAGTGGCTGACAGGGTGTTGGAAAACATCATCAATGATCATAAAGAGGCCAAGGCAACAACAACAAAATCAGGAGAGGCTGCGACCACAGAAGATTTGGTAGATATTCTCTTAACGACCTTTCAGGAGCATGGCGACAGTGAGTTTTCCTTAACTAACGACAACATCAAAGCTGTAATCCTGGTAATTATATTCACCTTCTGCTCATATGATGCATGCTTTTGTAATTCCCACCGGAATTTCACCTTATTTGTATCGACACACCCCTCAACGACACAATATTGTCAGTTTTTTTTCTCTTCCGAATCAAACTTCCCCTTAATTGCGGAGTTTTAATAGGTTTATAGTCATCACGGCTTTAAAACGTGCTATATTAAGAATGCATGGTGCGAATATATATATATATATATATAAACACATCTCTATTCCCATACCCAAGAAATGTGAGACGTCACATTATTTTTGCTTCCTTAAGTTGATAAGGAGTGATGAATTTGATCATTTAATTTATATTTCAATACTCGTCTTCACGTGTAAGCTCAAACTCCTCTATAGTAAGTGAAACCCAATACGTGAAATATTTAATTAAAATAGAATTAGGAGAATGACGGAGTCGAGGTTTGCTTTATTTATTTCTATTAATTGCTTCAATCTTTTTTTTGGGAAGCGAATGAATCAAACATCATTGATCCCCTTTCAGGACATGTTCAGCGCTGGGAGTGAGACGTCAGCCACAACCATGACTTGGGGAATGGCAGAAATGATTAAACATCCAACAGTGATGATGAAGGCACAAGCTGAGGTGAGAGAAGTGTTTAATAGAAAAGGGAAGGCCGATGAAACAGCCATGAATGAGATGAAATATTTGAAGTTAGTTGTTAAGGAGACCCTGAGATTACACCCTCCTGCTCCTCTGCTAGTTCCCAGAGAATCTAGAGAGAGGTGTGAAATTAATGGGTATGAAATTCCTGCCAAAACTAAAGTAATTGTTAATGCTTGGGCAATTGGAAGAGATCCCAAATATTGGAATGAACCAGAGAAGTTTGATCCAGAGAGGTTCCTTGATAGCACTATTGACTATAAGGGGACTAATTTCGAATTTATCCCGTTTGGAGCCGGAAGGAGGATATGCCCCGGCATGACATTTGGCCTTGTGAATGTTGAGTTCGCACTTGCAATGTTTTTGTACCATTTTGATTGGAAACTTCCCAATGGAATGAAGAATGAAGGCATGGACATGACTGAGACCACCGGCCTCACAGCAAGAAGAAAAGCCGATCTGCTCTTGATTCCCACTCCATATTATCCGATGCCGGTTGAATAAGCTCAAGAATGGTTACTTACAAAAAAATAAATAAATAAATAAACAAAAAGAAAGCTCAAGAATGGAAGATTTTGGGGAGAGATGTTTCATTGCTCTTTGGATCTTCTTCATGCATGCATGCATGCTTTATCATCGTAACCATGTCATGTACAAATCTATTTCACTGTGTTAGTGGATCTATAGTTCTTTCAGAAGTTTTGTGGTTCCTTCTTTGTCCAGACTCTATGAATAACAGGTTATAGACATTTATCGTTGTCGTAAAAAATTTTACCAAACGAGAAACTGCCATGAATTAACGACTACATTAGCATGCAAACATGCAGTTAATTGGTTTTTAATGCTACAAGTACAACCCCTTTACAACTTTTTTACAGCTTGTTATCTTAAAGTTTTTCCAATAGCAGCTAGCATTAACAGTGTGAAGACATCTAGTATCAACTTTAATTTATATTACCATTAAAGTTACTGAGAACAGTAGCTCTCACCTCAAATTGGGACATTAATTAACCAGTAATTAATTTTCAGTACGTCTCCGGTCTCCCACGACGTAAGTAGGGAGAGAGGATCCCATGTCTTAGACCACTAGATGGGTAAAATTCCCAAAAGGGAATCCATCAAGCAGTATTGAAAAAGAAGAGTTGTCTTACCCCATGGAGGCATTTTGGGTGCAACATACATGGGTTATTTTCCATCTAATAAGATAGAAATGATCAACGAATGGACAAACTTACTGACAGTTGAAACTTTGGAAGGGTCATTTAGTACAGGATAAAACCAGAATTTTTGGTAAGGGAAGACAAACTTGTATAATTTTTTTACATCAAAGTACTTATTCGATTCGAAATTAAAATTTCAAATTTTCATGATATCACAAACACACAATAGTATAAACTACTAGTAAAATAAACTAAGCATAATTTATAGGGTTTAAGAAAAATGATACCTTTGAGCGTAGACTCTTTCTCCTAATAAGATTTCCCAAAACTTCAAACAACAACAATAATAAAAGTCAAGTCATAACAATGTTATAACGTGAAAAGCCTAAATGATAAACCCATTTAAAAGTCGAAACATATTTGACCAAATATATGAAAGAAAAAGGCTCAAGGTGCGAGCCCCTACCTGAAATAGAGGAAATAACACATTCTAAGCTTGATTAAGAGATATATAGGTGCCAAGACCATGAATAGAGTAATGAAGTCCAGTATTTACAACAACAAAAAAAAAAAAAAAAAAAAAAAAAAAAAAAAAATGAGTCAAACTTAAAAGATTAGAGACAAGATCAAAAAATGAGTCAAACTTAAAAGTGGATAAAGTGTATTTTTTTTTTTCCCCATAATTGTTTTTTTTTTTAAAAAAAAAAAAAAACAAAACAAAAAAAAAAACAAAAAAGAGCAGTGAAAAGCAATCGGCAGCTTCTGTCTTTAACTATGTCGCACAGCACATACATACAGAGTCTCTCTCACTTCACTTGTTCAATGAATGGCCGAATAGTAACTTTTTATAGGATTGAAAGGTGGCTAAAAGAGAATTATTCTCTAAAAGAATAAAAAATAAAAAATCTATTTTCCTTTCTGTTTTATTCTCAAAACACCTTTTTAACTTGAACACAAAAAATACCTTCTAAAATGGTTTAGCAAACGCACCCGTCTCTCTTTCTCTTGTTCAATGAATGGCCGAATAGTTTAGTATCTTGTTTGTTAAACTTTTTCTCTTTCTTTTTTTAACTTTAACTCAAAAAAAAGTTAAAACATTAACGAACACTCTTAAGAAGGGATATCAAACTTTTTATAGGAGTGAATCTGATAGGCGGCTAAAAGATCTCCTAGTTATGGTATGAGAAGGAGAAGGAAACACGCCACTACTTATCCTCCTTGGAGAAAGAAAAAACATAAGAGCAAACTTGGGGCCCACGATGATGAAAATCAAGTCACACCTCACGTCACAGTAAACATGAATGGAGTGATTAATTAATTTGGTAGCTCTCTGAATTATTTTCATGAGGGAGGGAGGGAAGGGTTAAGGCCTGGGAGATTTGATAATTGGCTGCTGACACCCTATGCAGACTCAGCAACATGCTGTAAATTTCAATGCAAATGCGTTAAGTATTATTAAACCTTCTAAGTTTTAATTAATTGAATTTGCTCTCTCTTAGCTCTAAGTCAAACCCAGAAGCTTCTATTATAGCTCTCACCAGATAAGTAATTAATGTTAGAAACATTCCAAGAAGTCCTGGAAATAGAGCAGTTTAAGATAAGTTTGCATATTGACAGATTCTGCAAGATAACTATATACAGAATCAGCTTTTTTAAGGAAGCATATATATTTTCATTCATATGGGCGTTTCTTTAAATTCACCCAGTTTATTTTTCCTTTTTCTGGCTTCTTTGTCTTTGGTAATCATGAAAAATAAGTAGGCTAAAATTAGTTCATGTACCCTTGATATGTTGCAACTGATAACTAAGTGCCACCCTCTGAATGCTCATCCACCCCTCTGCAAGTGGAAACATTGTCAGTTTTCTAATCGCTCGGGGCAGCCTTGCCAGTTGCCAATGCCAGGACTAACTTTACCAGATGAAACAAGAAACAAGTTGGGAAACTGGCAGAAACAAGTAGCCGCTTCCGACCAAAGTTATTATGGCAGGAATTTAGACATCGGCAACTTTGGTCGGAAGCGGCTACTTGTTTCTGTCATACATTTCCACCTAAATTTTCTTCTCTTTTCATCCATAGCCTTAACAATTATCTCAGGGTGGCCCTATGACATGTCAAATATAGCAAGACTTTCAGATTATGCATAATTTTGCATACTCTTCTTCCCTTCTGGAAAAAATCACATAATCCAAAGTGTAATCCCAGTTGTGAAGAGGAGCAAATGGCTCATTTTATACACCCATAACTTCTCTGCTCCAACTACCTCTCCTCCCCATTCTCTCAACTAGATGTCACAAAGTACTTGCATGCCCCAACTGCTTATGGCTACACGGTTTTTACTTCCATTCTGACAGGTGGTGAATAAACCATATCCTCTCATAGGAGGATTACGAAAGCTAAACAATCACACAGTACTCCTCTTTGTTGCAGTAATATTGTACTCATCTTCAGTTTATCAATGACTAAAATCTTATCCATCTACCTTTTATTCAGACTAAACCTTTCTCCAAATCTTCATCCATGATCGTCAAAACTTTGACTTGGCACAATTAAAGCTGGACTACTTCCCCCAGCAAATAAAAAAGTGGAACTTAATTCCTTCATTCCTTCCCTAAGACACTTTGATATACTACCCACAAGCAGATATTGAATGACTACCAAAAGCATAGAAACAGAGGTCGACTACTTAGAAAATGATAGATGTCTGCCAAAAGCATATCTCAGTAGTAGAAGAAACAAATCACTCAATTTCTCCCACAGCGACCTAGTGCCCTGACCCTTTTTCAATATTATTCAACTAGGCAGAAAGGGGATGTCTGGGACACTCCCATCTGCTTCCCCGACCAAAACGAAACCTCAAATAAAGTGGAGATGGGGATAGGGTTGACCATTCACAACAAGCAACCGACTTCACCAAATTATGGACTTCAAAATTAGCTAATCCAAGTATATGACAGACCAGAACTCCATATCCTTCAGAATGGGACACATATCATAAATTGAAGACTCAATAAGCCAAGAGGCTTTTCAACCCAGTTGCAACTGGCCTTATAACCGAAACTGAATCACCTTCGAGAATCATGCTATTCACAAATCATGGATCGCATATCATAGATCAAATACTCAACCTTGGATGCACAAAATCACATCCTGATCATAAAAAACAATAATAGAACTAATAATAATAATAAAAGAATAAAGAAAGCTGGATATCATCCTACGACAAGAACAAAATACTATATATTGCAGCACATGATCACAGTCATGGCAGGTTGTAATATTACAAACGCAAAACAACCCCTCAACATACATAGGCTACATAGCAGCTTCGGGGCACCCTGTTTGCAACTAGGAGAACTTCAGTTCTCACTTACAACACAAACAAAGAAACCCCGGTTTTAAGAAACTAATCAAAATGCAAAAGGAGCATAAACAAAAATTAACTGAGACAGGACCCTAAATAACATAATCAGACCACTCATGAATATGTGAAGTATGGTCCATAGTTAAACCAGGAATCTTATCAAGCTTAACTGGATTGTCCTTCCCCCCAACCAACCTAGCTGGGTTCCCAACCGCTGTTGTCCTAGGTGGAACCTCCTTGAGCACAACCGAACCAGCCCCAATTTTAGCCCCATTCCCAATCCTAATATTCCCCAGAATACAAGTCCCTGCCCCTATCAACACCCCATCACCAATCTTTGGGTGCCTGTCCCCACACTCCTTCCCACTCCCTCCCAATGTCACATTGTGTAAAATTGAGACATTGTTCCCAATCACAGCCGTCTCTCCGACCACCACACCGGTGGCATGATCGAGCAATATCCCGCGTCCGATCTTAGCTCCCGGATGGATATCCACAGCAAAAACCTCAGACACCCTGTTCTGAACCAATAAAGCCAAGACCTTCCGACCTTGTGACCACAGCTTATGTGCCATCCTATGTGCTTGGCAAGCAAGAAACCCTTTGAAATTCAATAAGCAATGCACGTAGCTTATACAAGCTGGGTCCCTCTCCTTCACTGCTCTCAGATCATCCTTCACGGCCCTCATGATTTCCTGATCCCCTCCAAGCACCCCCACGAAAAGATCGAATAGGGTGCCACTAGGAAGACTCGAATTGCTCAGTTTCATTGAAAGATGATTAGCCAACGCGCTCTCCAATGAACTATGCAACAAGATCGAGTTGTAATAGTAATTTGACAATATGGGTTCCTGCTCCACATCAAAACGAGCTTCGTCTTGCATTTTCAGCCATAGATCAACCTCGCTGTCTTCATCTTCGTCTTGATCAACCTCGTCTATGTTCGTATCCGGGTGTATGATTTTCGACCGATCCGGGCAAATGGGTACGCAGGAAACGTGATCCGGGAAACTGGGTCGGCAGAATTCCACGTAGTTGTATTTGTTGTCGTCGATTTGAGAACTGTTTGGGTCTCGGGAAAGTGGGTTGGGTTCAGTTATGGAGGTTCTTGAAGCTCCAACACAAGCGGCCATCGAATTCTTGTGTTGTTTGGGGACCGTGAAAATCGGTGTTAAAGAATGGGGGGGAAACTTGGGTGAGGGAACATTTGGGATGGATAGCAAAGGGGAGGTTTTGTTATATAAGGAAAGGGACATGCGGCGAGTTAGGACCGGAACTTTCATGGGAAATCATTCAAATTTTCTCGGGAAAATGTTTTTTTTTTGTATGAAAATAATAAGATAAGAAAGTAATATGGTTTATTCGGATATTCCGTTGAGAAAGGCTGGTCTCCTGCATCCAGCGAGCGGAAGAGGAATATTTAAAGAGTTCTAAAGAGGAAGCCTTCATTGCTTACCAAATCAAAGAGTGGTGGTCTGGTGGACCCTCTTAGAATTTTTTTTTTTTTTTTTTTTTTTTAATGTTTATAAGATGCCAAACTAAGATTGACATGTGAAAGTGGCATCATTACGAGGTAATATGTTATATGTGAGTATACACTTACAGTAATATTTTTTCATATATATTCATATATAAATTGTTGATACAATAACCACACGCTAAGCATTCAAAAGAAGTTGGAAAAAAAAAAAAAAAAAAAAAAAAAAAAAAAAAAAAAAGACAAAAGATTCGAGATTTCTACTAGAAGTCGGCAGAACAGCCCACCAAAAACAAAAATAAATTATTAGAGATATCAAACAGAGATTTGGCAGAATCACTTCTGATGCTTAAGGTAATCGGCATAGAAGAGAAAACAAATCGACAGAATATAAGGGTTACGAATAAAGGCTTGTACGTTGTTCCACCTTTCTCTAGTAGGACTCCCATGGCACCACCCCTAGTAGATGGTCCTTATAAGCCTTTACTAGTTGGATAGTTCAACAATGTTAGGGTCCAAAGAACCATAGGATAGACGAGTCTTATAGGCCTAACAAGAAGGGGAGTGCTATATTTATCTTCTTTTTTTTTTTTTTTTAAAGTTAATCTCAAATGATGTGTCAATCATGAATAAGATCTACTATTTCGAAAAATGTGACTTAACTATGTGTCGGTTTATAAGAATTTTCCCTAGTAGATGAGTTCTCAAATGGGTGAGTTTTAAAGGCCAGCACGGCTAGGTGCACCACATATGATTACAAAGTAAAAGGAATTTCATATCAATTGGGGACGATGAATTTCCTCCCTTTGGAATAAGAGCGGCAAAAACTCTCTTTTGTAATTTTTTTTTTTATCTTATTTCCCTTTTTCCCCTTTGATTATAAAAAAAGAACAAAAAACTTGGGGCCAATGAGAAAAGGGAATAAGAATAAAAGAATATATTTGAAAGGTCGTTGAATAAATCATATACCCCATTCCACTTTGGAAAGGATGTTCTAGCGACGACATTAAAGCATTGATGTATGTAAACAAATAATAGAATACTCATGGATGATAATACGAGTGTTGCATGTGATAGGGTAAGAACACTTTTTTAATTTAAGTTTTTAATATTGTGGCGTGCTACTTCAAATGAAATTTATTATGCCAATTACTAAATAATTAAATTAGTCGGTTAAATTTTATTGTTTAATTTTGCACGAGTACTGTTAAAGATTATTTAACTTTTATTACAACTCTCTTATAAACTGACGTGAGAGTCCACCGCGTGATACTCATTTAGACGATCACAAGAGTTTGTAAATAAATTGTAATAAAATTTATAAAAGTAATGCTATATACTATATTGACATCAGATCTCACTGGCTAATGTAGCATTGCCCATTAGCCACTAGATTAGTCCTTATTAAAAATAAATAAATAAATAATTAAAGACCGATAAATGCTTCCACATCACTGATTAGCCAAATGAAATAGAATAAGATACGTAGCATTATTCAAATTATACTACTCTAAACATTTTTCATACAAAACATATCTTTTCCACTTTTTTATTGTAAAATTACTTTAAAAAAAAAAAAGAAAGAAAAGTACACGAATATATCATATATCATTCCACTTCCATAAAAAATGCTTGAGTAGGGACATTAAAGCATCAACTTTTGTAATGGGGCAGACCTAGTTTGTGGATACTGACGGTGGTTTGTGGTGGCTGGATACTGCTTGGTGTCTTGGGAGATGGTGTGTGCGTTGTACCCACCGACTCAGGCGATGGTTGGTTCCTTTTCTGGTGATGGCAGTGGCTGTTTTCTGTTTGGTTTTTGTATATTCTTTCTTTTCACAGTATATCTTTTGCAAATTGCAATAGGCTGATTTTGTATGGACTTTTATCTTTAGGTGGGTTGTGCTTTAAAATTTGTAGGTTCATATCTTATTAGTCTATTGTATTTGATAGCTGCTTTAAGTCAGGTTTTATCCTGACTTAGTGGGTGGAGATTCTTTATCTCTGGTCACTAAGATGGCCTTTGAGCTGTGCTTTCGCCTTCGGGCGTCAGTTTTCACCTTCTGTTTTATGCTGGGTTTGTAAAATCCTATGGATGATTGTATTCTCCTTTTGAGGCTATTTTTGTATTCCCCTTTTGGAGCTGTTGTCTTCTAATGAAGGTGATGTTCAAAAAAAAAAAAAAAAAAATACCTCACTTCCCTATTTTATTCACTTTTCTTAAAAAAAAATAATAAATAAATAACTTCAAAACTTTTAATTTTTTTTACTTCTTATATCACATCAATAAAAAAAAATTAACTACAACACAATTTTTTTTTTACTTTTTTATACAAACTTTTTTTACTTTATATCAAATCAATCGCTTCCAATTATACTTATAAAAAAAAAATTAACTCAAAATTTTTTATCAAACACTCCAGTAACACACTCCAAAGTTACTTACCAATAAATTAAATTAAATTAAAAAAAAAATACGTACGAAAGTTTCAATCAAATAAAGGATCATAATTAAAGATTATATAACATTTTTTATACCGTTTGATATATGAAAATAATAAAATGACTTAAATCCACGTAATTTGAAAATGTTCGATTTAAAAAAAAAATAGTTGGAAATCCTGATATATCCAATACTAAAAAAACTGCCGTGAGTCCGTGTGACGCATGAGATGACGCGGCGCTTTGAAATTCCTTTTTGATTTGTGGATTTAGATTTTAATCGGACGGACAAAATTCAGGGGTTGGGCGGCTTGACTACTTCTACAGCACAGAACAATGGTTGACTTGCTTACGTAACCAATTACGTCTTGATGTACACACGTGATTGGGAATTAAGCCACCACTTTTTTTACTATTTTCTTTACTTTTTTAAATTGACAGCATTCATGTCAACATAATGAACTTGTTTGACAAAGTAAAAAGTGATAATGTGACATAAAATAAAAATAATTTATATAAAAAAATAAAAAAAAATTGTATTGTAGTGAATTTTTTTATTTGAATAGTAATAAAAAATTATTGATGTGATATAAAAAGTAAAAATATTTTAATGTTGATTGTTATTAAAAAATGTAAAAGTAAAATTAAAAAATTATGAACAGTAAAGAGCAATACTCGGTTCCGTCCCTGCTGTTTTCAAACGAGGCCAATAACAATATATTTTTAGTGCGTTTGTTTTTTCTAAGATCAAAGACTTGGGTATGCTTCTTTTTGACTTCCCCCCGCAATTAATTGCCTTGTTTCTCTTATACCCTTCTAGGGAGCCTTGTTTTGTCGGGGAGGAAGGCTAGCGAGCTTCCACTCGGCTGTGTTTTCTGTCTATTTTTTGTTTTTTACGAGTGAAAGTTAGTTTTTTTCTCTACCAACAGGAATGTAGAGTTTTGTTCATCCGGTAGAACCAGTAATATTTGATTTTCTCCTAACTTTTTTAGGCTACGGTGGTTTGTGTTTTATTTTTTTTTTGTTTTCTTGTTTTTTCTTTCTTTCGATTCTAGCAAGAAGATTCAACACAAGAAGTCCAGTTTGGGAGAGTGGCCGGCTTCTTGTGTCAACGGTGTGCTTTGGCCGGATTTTTATTATTTTTTCTCAGATTTTTGAAGCCAGAGCTACGCATGTCCGTCGACTTTTGCTAGACATGCGCCACCCAGCTGCGTTTCCCTTCGTCCTCCGCCCCTATTGCCGGAAGCATTAGTCTTGTCGGTTGCTGAAGCTCGGCACGTAGTCCTCACGCGCTAGGGAGTCTTTGCTCTCTGACTGTGCGTGAAGGACACGCTTCGCTTTTTCAGGCCGTGCACGGCGGCACCTGGAGTCTACAACGTTGGATCTTCTGCTCGGTGGTGACGTGTGTCCTACACGCGCTGCCACTCCGGCGAAGTCAGCATCTTTAC
Organism: Alnus glutinosa; assembly: GCF_958979055.1. Lineage (NCBI taxonomy): Eukaryota > Viridiplantae > Streptophyta > Magnoliopsida > Fagales > Betulaceae > Alnus > Alnus glutinosa. Next base: position 28,736,399 of record NC_084893.1, read on the forward strand.
TCCACTGCCAGCGACTTGTTTTTGGATTTTTTTTTTTTTTTTTTCTGCTTTTGTGTTTGTGTATTCCCTTTATTTCTCTGGTACAGTCTGTTTTTATATTGCTCAAATTTTATTGAAATTTTCGTTGGCTATATACTAGATCGGCCCTCTTTTATTTTGAGAGTGAACTTTAATGTAAAGAAATACTCAAATATAATTCATGTAAGAATTGTGTTTCTGCTTAGTCAGCTGTTTTTTAAGTCAGATTCTTTTAGCTTAGAGTATGGAGGGGTTTGTCCCTCATTTCTCAAGTTGTATGCTTTCGGACTTTCCAATATCAATGATAGCACATGCTAGTTGTTCAAAAATAAAATAAAACAATAGTATATTTTTCTGTTAAAAAAAAAAACAGAATATTTTTAAGAATATATATATATTAAACAAAATCGTAAAAATATTCTATTTGAAAATATAACTTTTTTAAAATAGTAATTTAAAAACGTAAAAAGTACAATAAATATCAAACTTATAATTTTACCAAACATTTAATGCCTTCTTTTAAAAAAAAAAATCATTCCTATTAACTGTGTTTTGAAATTACTATTTTTTATTTTATTTTATTTAAATGGCACGTTTAGTTTACCCACAACCCATTTACAAGTTCTTTTATTCTTCACTATTCCTTAAGAATTGATTCTTCCTTTCATCATTTTCATCTAGAAAAAGCGACAGCCCCCTAATCCTTTTATTAATAATTGTTTCTAAATTTGATGCTGGTTGGTGTTTACAACAAAAAATAAAATTAAAAAAAAAAAAAAAAAAATCAACTGAGATGCTGCTTTAGACTCCATGGCTGGAAGAATAGGTATTGACATCATTGTGAGAGACTCAAAAGGAAAAGTGTATGCTGCCATTAGTCAGTCATTATGTGCACTACCGAAACCTGTAGTGTCAGAAGCAATCGCGACATTGAGGGCGATGGAATTCAGTCGAAATAAGAGTCTCCATAAAATTACTTTGGAGGGTAACTCCTTACAGAGTGGTGAATGTTTTAAATGCAGCTAATCCTAATTGTAGCACATATGGGCAAATCGTGGAGGACGTTCAAGCGGTCCTACATACGTTTCAGAGTTGGAAAGTATGTCATACTAAAAGAGGGGGGAATTCAATGGTTCATTGGCTTGCAAAAGAGAGGGGTTAAACATGACACAGATCGAATTTGGGTAGACTGTTCTGAAGAGTATCCGTGAAATTGTACTTTCAGAAGTTTCCACTCAAGTTCTTTAGAGCTTTTATGCTATAGTTTTTCAATCTTTATGAATGAAATCAGAAATATTTAATAAATAAATTTTTTTTTAAAAAAAAACAACAACAACATGATGTCAACATCATATCGTTCTCTGCCTCATAGTTATTACATTCATACTTCATTTTAAAAGTTAAGAGTATGGAAAGTTGATCAGTTCTTCTAAGTGAATTGTCTGTTGTGTCTGAAAAGTGTTTTAATATTCTGAGTTGTTAAAAAAACAAAAACATGACAGACAGTTGGACACCGGTTGTTTAGTTTGAAAATTGACGCAAAAGCAATTAGCAACATTAACATATATTCAACTTCTCTTTTCAAGTGATTATTAAAATTCAATCCACACTGCTTTCACTATGATTGTAGCTAACAGTGATCAGAAAATATGCCATTAGAATCTGATCCTCTAGATCTCCCACCAACAATTAGCATAGCAACCCTTGTCTAAGAAGGATACTAATTAACTAGAGCAGACATCCTCTCAAGTAACCCTTCTAGGAATCAATGAATAAACGATTAAATTTCCATGCCATATATCACACTCCATTGATACGATCTCTCCTTCTTTAACTCTCCCTGCGTTAATTAGGCCGTTTTCATTAAGGAGTGCTAATGTGACCCTTATTGAAAACGCGAGGATGGTCTATAGAGTTCATAACTACTCCTCTTACTACAAGATGCTTACCTAGCCAACATTTAGATCCGGCTCTACCCACAAAACCGGTGCTCCACGTTCTCGCATGAGTCTGCTTAAGCCTTAAGCAGTCAAGAAATTGCTTATGCTAGCCAGTTAGCCACACTGAAAAAAATACTAGAAATCTGCAGCTTCCACCTGAAGCTGCTAGCTAGAGGAGCAGGGAAAGCTACAAGCATGCTGACAGAGGCAGTGAGATAACGAGAGGGTGAGGATACCTTACTACCTTATGATAGGAAAGAACCTAAATTCCAAAACACTGTAGTGAAACAGGAATTGCACAGCTGACTAAACGGTTGGGCAAGGCCTTATTGAGTTGCCTTCAACTCACTACAGCAGTAAGATTGTCTAAAGGGGGATTTGTGTTTCTCTCCATTAAGGCTCTCTTACAAACATGTATTCTGAGATTTCATTTGAGAGGGAACTTCTGTTCTCTTACAACACAAAGAAGGCCCAAATACCGAGGAAGAAAAAAAATTGTAAATATATGGGGCTCTAAATAACATAATCAGACCACTCAACAACGTGTGAAGTATGGTCCATGCTTAAACTAGGAATATGATGAAGCCTAACTGGGTTAGCCTTGCCTCCAACCAGTCTAGCAGGGCTCCCAACTGCAGTAGTTCTTGGTGGCACTTCTTTCAACACCACTGAACCAGCCCCAATCTTGGCACCCTCGCCAATCCTAACATTCCCTAAAACATTGCTCCCTGCCCCTATCAACACCCCATCTCCAATCTTTGGGTGCCTGTCCCCAGCATCCTTGCCAGTCCCTCCCAAAGTCACATTATGCAGAATTGACACATTATTTCCTATCACCACCGTCTCTCCGATCACAATTCCCGTTGCATGATTGAGCAATATCCCGTGTCCGATCTTTGCCCCTGGATGAATGTCCACCGCAAACACCTCAGAAATCCTGTTTTGGATCAACAGAGCAGAAGCCTTCCTGCCTTGTAACCATAGCTTATGTGCAGCCCTATGTGCTTGGCATGCAAGAAACCCTTTGAAATTTAAGAAACAGTGCACGTAGCTCATGCATGCTGGGTCCCTTTCTTTCACGGCCTTCAGATCATCTTTTATAGCTCCGATGATTTCTTCATCTTCCATGAAAACACCAACAAACAGGGCAAAAAGGGTATTCACAGGAATGACAGAATTGCTCAGCTTGATTGATAGATGGTTCGCCAGAGCACTTTCCAACGAATTGTGAGACAGGATCGAACTGAAATAGTAACTGGACAATATTGGTTCTTGCTGTACATCTATACTAGCCTCCTCTTTCATTTTCATCCACAAATCATATTTTTTCTCCTCTTCTTCAATTTCTTTGACGACGATTCTGCGTGTTTGATTTTGTTTTTCTTGGTTGTGGCCAGAGGGTGTGCATGAAAGAAGATTTGTAAAACTGGGCCTATAGAATTCCATGCAGTTGTACAAGGAATTTTCTCCATGGGACCGATCTGAGCCACGGTGTGGTGTGGTTTCGGTTCTTGGACTGCCCACACAGGTTGTCATAGTTATGTATGGCTTGTGATTGTACCTGGTTTTGATGGGTTCGAGAAGGATTGGCAAACCAAGGAAAGAACCAGACATAGATGTGGCTTGGAGACTTCGATATAGTCTTATGGCTATATATAGAGGTAGAAACGGTGATCGAAATTGATGAAACTGGCAGGAAATAAAAGGTAAATGCAGAAGAAATGAAACGAAAATTCACAAAGGCAAAAAAGAAACGAGAATCTTTATGAATGGATTCTTTAATTTCTTTTGGGTTGATTATGACATAAGAGGATATAGAATGTTTCGTATCCAAAATGCTATATGGCTCAAATATATCATGGAAGGAGCATCTTCGAAGCTATAAGTCTTCTTATTGCATATTCACTCACACGTGTGGTCCTACAATCTTGGACTAGCTAGCCATACCGTGGAGAAAATGGCACGTCGTTTGTTTTGCATTTTTTCATATGAAATTCATATTTGCAACATTATGTTTAAAAAGGACAAAATTTTCTTCTAATCCTTTGAAAAATACATGTGATTCTCACATGTTTTAAATATAGATATCAGTTTAATAACTAGATTGTTGAAAGAATTCTTCCAACTTAATTTGAAGGAAAATTTTATCCCCTTAAACAGTTGCTTTTTATAATTTGAGAATGCACATAAGAGCATCATCCCAAGATTCCGTGCCCCGATGTAGTTGAAGCTAAAATTCCAAGGAGTAATATTATATACTACACTCACATCCCACGTACTCTCATCTCATTGGACTGATGAGCCCTGCCACATCCGCTTAGTAGAATAAGAATGTAGTATATAACATTACTCTTTCTCAAAATCAAAGTAATTGTGCCTCCAACAAAATAAAGGATTCAATCATTCAACAAATAACGTCCATCGGTTACCTGGATAAGATTTTGGGATTGAAAGAGAACCCCATCCTCTCACGACTGTTAGGAAAATGATTTTGTCGGTCCAGAGAATACGTGCCAATGCAAAGGAGTAGAGAACAAGAAAATGGTATTGTATGGTTCACGCCATCCTAATAAACGGATGTCTTCTTACGACTACAAAAACAAAAGATGAAGCACTTCTGGATTGGGTTTGGGTTTTTGTCAATAAAGTGAAGAGGTGGGGAAGAAGCACTTCTTTTTCAGTTTCAAAATTCTAGTGGGGTTCGAGTTTCATTGACTTATTCTTATGACTTTGGCAAGGCTAACATGCGGGCAAGCTTCTCATCTTATTCTTTCCTTCTATAACAAGTAAACTTAACAAGAAGTAAAACTACTCACTAAGCATACAAGATGTCATGCATCTTGGTTCCTAATCATAATGTTCTTACAAGTCTCCATCAAAGACACAACTAATGCAAACACAAGAAAATGAGAAAGAGAAACTCTATATGCCTTTTTCTCCAATTTAGCAGGTCAGCGGTTACAAATTTCTACAGGATATTGCTCACAAGAAACCCAAAAAAGAAACTTATGGGAAAGGTCCAACTGTTCAATGATGTTTCAGCGGTCACCCCTCTGCAAGGTAAATCTGGACGATGACATTCTCTAAGAGAGATTTGTTCTAGGAAGAAATCCAGCACCTTAGGAAGAAAAGCATGAACACGAAACCGTAAGAACAATTTTGATGGCTAGAGAAACAAAGAAATTATCATAATTCATTGGAATAATAGCAAGGTGAAAGAGCAAAGGGAATGAGACGTACCTATTTATCAATCTTTATTTCAAAATCGGTCAGCATAATCATGTCATAAACAATAGGATAAAATACAAGCAAGACAAGAAAATATGGGTCTAACGATGAACTCATTCTTATGATATGTTTCAAAAGTGGGACTTAATTGTTTTTTACCCACGTTTGTATGCTCAACACTCTCTCCCTCACTTGTGAATCTATCGCCACATCGATTACACTCCCCCTTGAATGAAAGTTCTTTTATCAAGTGTTCACGTGTCATCACCATGAGCCCAACGCTCATAACTATGCATGCAAGCCATGGGAGTCCATGGATAACAACAGATCAAGAACCTCATGGGACTCCATCATCCAGACGCTTTGTTCAACACTCGCTCTGCCGAACCCTCGGATCTAATATTTGACCTAATCTCTATGTGGAGCCCACGAGAGATGGCAGGCAAATCTCGCTCAGGAACTAAACTGGGGGTGCAGGGGGCAGCACGCCCCTGCCCAGTGGTTTAGGGGGGGGAGCCCCCAACCCAAAATTTTATAGAGATGGTAGTTTCAATATTGACCTTTGGGTCTATAGCCCTAGTGATAGGTCAATAGGGAGGTGTATTCATGTTGTAAGCTCCTCTCTATTATTATCTTCATCATAGTGAAAACAGCAGCAACTTTGTAAACGTAGCCCTAGCTAAGGTGAACCACCGGGAGTATACACAGGAACAATCAAAGCCAACCCACAAAAAGAAAAACCAAACAAACCCACAAGGAACAACCCTAAAACCCAAAGAATTTCCCAACAAACACCCAAACCAGCCCCACAAGCACCCCAACCCAACAAAACCCTCAAAACCCACAAGAAAACCTGATCAACCCACTCTGCCCTACACCATGTGCGCCTTGCCTTTCTTGCGTCGGGAGGAAGCACAAGAATCCCCGTAGTTGATGGAGCTTGCCAAATTCAAAACTTCCCTCCTACCCTTTGACTTTGGGTGCGCGGCCTTAACTCTCCGATGGAAGTTCTCTTCAATGGCATCCAAAATCACCAAGGACGGGTCCAAGCCCTCATCACTTTCCAACTCCCAATCTACAGCCCAATCGGGAGGAAAGACACCCAAAGGGAGAGGGAAATCGTCATCCTCCCCATCCCATAACTCATCACCCTACTCCTGAGCAACCACCTCCCTTGACGGACCAAAACCCACTGGCCACTTTTGAGATTGGGTCAAACTATCCTCTCCCTTAATGGCGATAGAAGAACTCGAAGCCGCCGCACTTTCTTTAACAATCGGAATCGACGCAGGGCTCGGATTGAGAAACCCCCGCCGAAGAAAACCCCTCATCTGCGCGGGAGAACTACCCTTATCCTTCACGGACACTGCCAGAACAGCAGAATCTTGCACTGGAAGCGCAAGAGCCACTGTCTCGACTGGCTCTCTAGCAGGAGGAACCCGAGAAATAGACCCAGGCACTATAGCACCTGGCCTTAAAGCTTCCAAAGCATCAGCAACGGATAAACCGTCCAAATGCATTTTTCTGGCTTCCCTAGCCTTTGAAAGTACTTTTGAAATGGCTTAGAATCCGACAGCACAGGAGGAGAAGATAAACGCAACCTCTTCCCCAACTCAGCCGCCCCTGAAAAAGAAGGAACCGGAGGTGTCCCATCAGATCTGGTAGGAGCTACCAGGGGCGCTGAAGAGAAACCCAAAACTACCGGAGAGATCCCCTCCAACTTGGAAGAAGCTACAGGGGGAAAAGAAAACCCAGCCACCGGCGACGCTGATCCTGAAGACGCAGACCCCAAAGTCATAGAATCCTTAGAAGAGAACGAAGACTTCTTCGAGACAACCTCCGGGGGCAGAAACCACCGAAGGAATGGAAGAGGAATGCTCAACAAACGCCGAAAAAGTAGCAGTCGAAACGCCTACCGCTTCCGGTGCCGGACAACCCAAATCCGAAGCCGAAACCCACCCTGAAACCGACTCAGGAGCCGAAACAGCAGCCCTCTTGGCAAAGGGCTTAAGCACCTTGGTCCCATCCCGAAACCGGGACCCTTTAATAGCTGCCTTACACCTCTTAAGCATCCGGCTGGCCACAAAACCCAACCTGCGTTTAAGCCCCAACAGAGGACTTAAAGCCCATTCTCTTCGAAGACCCACAAGCCCAAATCAAAGCATTGGATAGGCGCCCAAGGATCTCTAGAATCTACCCAAACACTCCAGACACGCTTTCCTTTTGCAGTGAAGTGTCACCCTCAACAACGGCTACCCCAAACACGCAAGCCGTACAACTAACGCAAACTCTGGAACTAAGACGCTCATCAACACGAAGGTCCTTACCCAGGGAATCAGGCACTTGCTTCTCCAAGGCGGAGCAATCCACTGGCGGCTGCTTCTTCAAATCACACCATCCCGCCACTGACCTAACATCAACGACCTTTGCCGCATCCCATGAACCCGACTTATGACCCGGAGACCGGCAACCCAAGGCAGAGTCGATTGCTCCCGAGCGCACCACCTCCGCGAACGACGGAGGGCCAATTCCCTTTCCTAACTTAACACCCGTCGGAAAACCACCAGAAAACGAAAACCCTTCTGTGGCTCCAAGAGAATCCAGACCTGTGCTCAACCTTGCCCCTTCTACTTTCCCATCCTTCTTGTTCGACGCAGACAAACCAAGCCCGCAACCCACAGAGAGAGAAACAGAAACAGTTCTCAACTCACCGGAAAACTTACGCCAACCCCATCCACCGCGCCCCTCAGGAATCAGAATGAGCCCTCTCCGACCACCCAACCCATAGGCTGCCGCCTCTAAGAACCGGCCAGCTTTATTTTCACCTCTACGGGCAATCAGAAGTTTAGACCCTTCTCTGAAGGATTTGACGAAATCATGATCACCAGAGAAACCCAAGAGAGTCTCCAACGTCGACGCAAGCCAATCTGAACACTGAGTGCTCAGGATGATCGCCCCGAACAAGCTTTTTCTCTTCTCCTCCACCCGCACCAACGAAGCCCCCTCCAAAACCGAGAGAGAAAAGGACTTCAACTCCACCGTAAAGCTCCTTTCCATCGCAGAAATACCCGAACTTATAAGACCAACCCAGAGAAAGAAAGCATAATGACCGGCGAGGAAGACCACCCAGACGCAAAGCCCATCAGCATACACCCCAGCACGAAACTCCCATGAACAGCCCCTCAACACCACCAGCCAAAAACCAGCACCAAGCGAGTTCGGAAAGGGAGAAACCAGAGAAAACCAGTTTGACGCACCCAGCAAAAAGAACCAGAACCAAAACTCTAGTGGGACGCGCCTACACGCGCCACCACTAGCAGGAGGGAGGAAAAAGAGAGCGGGGGAAATGAGGAGAGAGTTTAGGACACTTGCTGTTGGTAGTTTGTAGAGAGGATATCAATGTGAAAATAATGACATTGATATCTACAATTTGTGTAACCACGTTTGTTTTGTTTATTTCTTTTGTTTCATTTCCTAACATGTTTCTGGTAACATTAAGTGTCCTGATAATCTGCAATGGTTGGCTGTTTATATATGTCTAGCCGATGTGTTGCGTCCAGAAATAACAAACTTGGAAAATCAACATCCCCTAACTTAAGATGATCTCAATCCAAATAATCATATCTGGAACCAAATGGGATTTAGTAGATCAAACCCAGTATACGCATAAGTACCTAAGAAGTGGTTTAAAAAGTAACAAAAACATGAAGTGCAGATAATTGGGACGGTCGTTATGTTAACCTTTTTTTTTTACCCACCCAACATTAATCTACATTCCAATCAAGCACTTTATCTCCATTAAAAAAACATTATAGCTTACAAAGAAAGCACAAAGTTTGGAATCATGGAGAGGAATCACCAGTTGTAGGGTTTAGGGTTTTAGTGTAGAAAATTAAGAACCACCATAATGAAAACTTAAAAGTAGGGCATCACCTGCTCCCAGGAGAAGTTTAAAACAGCATATTTCACAGGTCAATTATAAGTATTCTTAGAACATAGAAGCCCCACCACTAAACTATAAAATTAAGTTCTTTGATATAAATATGCAACAGCTTCAGATGAAAAATTTCAGGAGCCAATAAAAGTTTTTTTTCCAAGGAAAAATACTCGGAGAGAAAGATTAATTATACTATTAAAAACTAACACCAGCTCTTCTACCAACATAGTAGCATACTATCAAACACCTAACTACTCTTATCTTTAATGCATGGGAATGTCAAGAAACTTGTTGCAAAAAAAATTCAGAGAGTGATGGCTATTCATTATTAATGAAAATTAAAGTTAGAGTAATAATCAAACTAGAAAAAGAAATTGAGTCTATCTCAATCTTTTATTTGTCCAAGTTGCAACCTACAAATTATAGCTTATCTCAGAGTTTAGAAATTTAAGAACTTTACCTAAGCTGCAACACTGTTTCATCAGAGCTTGACCTCCACATCAACACCAGCAGGAAGATCAAGTTGCATTAAGGAATCAATTGTTTGTGCAGTTGGGTAAAGAATATCAATCAGGCGCTGGTGGGTGCGGATCTCAAAATGGAACCTCGCATCCTTGTGCACATGTGGGGATTTGAGCACACAATAGATTCGTTTCTTGGTTGGTAATGGAACAGGACCCATGGTTTTTGCATTGGTAGTCCTTGCAGCATCCATTATCTGCTTGCAGGAGTCCTCTATTAATGGAACCCAGTATGATCTAAGTTTAATTCTAATTTTCTGCTTCGGTGCCATCTGCAAACAAAACGTCATTTATTGATGATCATAAGTCTGCTATAAATGCAGAAAAAGGAGACAAACACATAACATTTATTCTGATCAGTGACATTAAAAACAGTCATTAGTCAGCACTGTGGCTTCATTGTTATTGACCTTGTGGTTAGTTTTCGACAACTTATCATGCTCATTTGGCCATTCCAAACTGTCCTTGATAGACAAGCAATAGTGAATGACGTGAACTAAATCTGGAAAAGGCAACTAAGATGCCCTTTGCCGCAAGTCAACACATTTTCCACTTGCCATGGTGTTGGATGATAAAAGAGGTGGTACCAGTTGTAAAGAGACTACATTATGTATTGGTTGACAGTTACATGGAGAACTCCATTCCAAAATCAGACACTCAAAGGAAAGTTACAAGCAACAGTTACTTGATAGGAATAGCAGAATTGACCAATAAGAATCTAAAAGAACATTTCCAGATAAAAAAACTGAACTCAGTTCAACTTGACTCAATTAATCTCAATTGTCTGAGAAACATTTTGTTCACAAGAGCAAGAAAAAAAAAAAAAAAATGTTCTCTCAACTCTAAATTGTAATCTGCAGCAACTAACTCCTCAAGAATGATCAGCTTTGTCTTCAACACATTAGAAAAATAGATTTACAATACAAGGAATCAAACGTTTTTTTCTCTTTATCCCAAACCGATTTCTTTAGTAGTAAAAATTATTCTCATGAAATAAACATCAAATTGCACAGATTGAAAGATTTATCATCCCAACTAACCCAGATTGCCCCAGCCAATCAAACTTAATTTTTTCTAGTGAACTTTACTTATCAAAAAAAAAAATTCTAGTGAACTTCACTTTTTTTCCTGGGTAAAAAATAATCTAAAATCTAAAATCTAAAACTTCCACAATTTTCTCTTGTTTCTTCTTCTTTTCTTGTCCACAACAAGGAAACCAATCAAACATTAGTAAGAAATATACCTTTTCTGCATCTGCACCGATACTGAGCGACGAAGTACTGGGACTCTCGGGACCTCGAACCTTAAATACCAATAATTACAGTTAAATTCAAAGCTATAAAGCATGACAAATAAGCTCCCTTAGGTAGTTGATAAACCGCACTAAAGAAAATACTTTTACTTTCCTATCCCATATTTTCCGAGCAACCAAACATAGAAATTGCTTTCCCATAAATGGAAGTCCAAATCCACTAACCCAAATAGTTCTATTAGGTTCAATTCAGGTAAAAAGTAGGGGGGGAAAAAAAAAAGAAGAATTTATTTCCTTTCCCCACATTTTCTCTGGAATCAAACAGAGTACAAGCAAAAAAGCCAAATGGGCAAAGAGATACAAACCTCAAGGGTTGAAGAGTCAGACCCATCTACTGTTTCTGGAGGTGGGTCTAGGGTTTCTGGGGGGTCCAACACTTCAGGAGCAGCATAAACCCTAGTAGATTGGAGTGAGGATTTAAGGGCTTTGAGCTTTAAGGTTTTAGCAGAGCAGAAAGAGAAAGAAGAGAGGTTTGGTTTGGAAGGGAATGGACAAGAACTGGACAGAGGAATGGAAGGTATTAAGGTTGCAGAGAATGAAGAAACTGCCATTGAAGAAAGCTCTCTCTTTTGCAGTGATGGCCTGATGGGTGAGAGTCTCTTTCCTTTGCTTGCTCTGAAACTAGAACTGGAATTATCCAAATATTTTTTATTTTCTGTTTAATTAAAATATGGGCTTCTTAATTACATAATTGCCCTTTGGTTTTTGGGCCGGGTGGTCCAAAGTCCAAAGCCAAGTCTGCTTCAATTTGGGCTTCATTGGTGTCCAAAATGAGATAAATGAAGAGACATATTAAAAGGTGGGTTGGAACTAACAAGTATATTGAAAAATAATTGTAAAATAAAAAATATTATATATGACATTATTCTTTTTATTTGAGTAATGTTATAAACCACATTTTTATGTCATAATTATCTTGCAAAACTGACGTGGCAGTCCAAACCCCCTAAGATTATTTTTAAAAAAAAAAAAAAATCAAGGGTTGTTTAGAACTAGGGTTAAATACATATTTGCTCCCTGTGCTTTACGACCTTTATTTTTTGTCCCCTCAGTTTCACTTTTTATTAAATTTGGTACATGTGGTATATGAAAAGACGGAAATGGCACCTCCATCTGATTTCCCGTCCAAAACTAACGTCCACCCACGTCATTGGGTACCTAAAAATTTGAAGCCCATAACCCAATTTTTTATACATCGTTTCCAACAACATGACAGAAAAATGTCGTGGGTGGACGTTAGTTTTGGACGGGAAATCAGACGGAGGTACCATTTCCGTCTTTTCATATACCACATGTACCAAATTTGATAAAAATTGAAACTGAGGGGGCAAAAAATAAAGGTCGTAAAGCACAGAGGGCAAATATGTATTTAACCCTTAGAACTATCACGTCAATATTGTGCGAAAATTATAAAATAAAAATATAGTAGATAGCATTACTCTTTTCATTTGATTCGTTTTGAGTCAACATTAATTAGTAAACAAATGTAAACTAATTCTCTTGCAAAATGGTGTCACACGAAATGGGTGCAATTTGCCGTATGCAACACCACATAAATGGGATAAGGCTCACAGCAATTTGACAGTAATTGTGAGAGACTTCATATGAGATTCATCTGTCCATATAAATTTTAGACTATATAGCTACCAACTCGGGTAAGTGAGTCTTATATGGGGTCTCTCACAATTACTATCAATTTGAGCAGCAAATTACTGAAAATATCAATCTACGTAAAAATTAGGTATAAGGCCTATTTGTTCGGACATATAAGTCTCATAGCTGCCAACTCTACTGACAGCTAATATATATATATAGTTTTACCAGCTAAATGAGACAAGTTGAATTATGTATATATTTGCAGAACAAGTTGTTTGATGAGAACATAGTTACTATCTTGTCACAATGATGAATGATGGGTCATAGGGATGGGGATCTGGGACGTGGAATTCTATAATCTTAGCCGGCAAGGATGGCAATTAGGTCCAAGAGATGGACTAAAAGGGTTCTTTTTTCTTTCTTTTTTTTATTACAGCATCTGAGGATAAAATAAGGTCGAAAATTATAACTTTCTGTCGATTTTTAGCAAAGGATTGACATTTGGGAGAATTTGAAAGGAAAAAATGGAGTGGCAAAATTTTCAAATAAAAAAATGCTTGTCATGAGCATTGTTCAAGCTTGGCCTTTTAAATTTTTGCCGGCTTAAGAATGTTCACAACTAGCTACCATGAGTCCAGTTCTTCTACAAGTCATAGTCCAGTTGATATTTCAGTTTCGTGTTGGAGAGAGAATTTATTAATTAAAAAATAACAAAAAAAATAAAAAAATAAAAATAAAAAACTAAACTACTCTTATTAATTATTGACTTTAAAAAAAAAAAAAAAAAAAAAAAAAAAAAAAATCTAATTCAAGAGCTGATTAATACCATCACATTATCAATAAGGTGAAATAGTAATAAAATAAAAATATAATTTCAGTATTACTCTGTCAGTTATCACCACGAAGACTTTGGATGCCATTCATAATTGCATGCACATGTACTATGTAGTATTTACCTCTGTAATAAAAGGCCATTGCTTACAATGAATGACAGGAACAAATGATTAGAGTATGGGACATTTTGAAGAAGATGGAGCGTCTAAGCCCATTTCTCTTCAAGTGCCATCAGTTTGTACTTTGTAACGTAATGATTTTGTAGTGTTACCTATATTTATAATCCTATCAAATATCATTTTTCTATGTCTTGATGCTATTCGAACTCAACACGAATTTAATTAGCAATTTATAAGTTTGAAAGATTTGATCCGTTTAATTAAATGAGTTGGATTATGATCATTGATCTTAATAGTCTTATATGCCTATGTCTCGACACGATCCAAACCCGACATGTAAATACAAATTGCCACACCGAGGTTGGTTTATAAAGAGTAGCAGTAAAAGTATCAGTAGCTAAGGATTAGGCATCTTATTCGGCTGATGGGAAATGTTTATTTTCTAAGTGTGCGAATCAGATTAATAGGGTCGTGTTAAGTTCAGCAGTTTAATAGGGAAAGTGGGCACCCCCAACTTGCGTGCGTAAACTGTCGTGAGGATTACAATTTGAAAATCCAATAGCAAAAAGGAAAACCCACTCTCGATCAACGCTCATGGAAAGACAGTGTTTTTGTATACAAATACATTTTGAAAATCCGAGGAGGTTTTTGTTCTTCAGTTTCATCAGCTAAAGAAGCATAACCGCTCTTTTCACTTTGAGGTTCTCTTCAACTACTCACTAATAAAGTGAAAAAAAACCACCTTCTGCATGATCTAAAAAGCCAAAGAAAAAACTCACACTTATTAAACAGTAGAAGTGTTGAAAAAAAAAAAAAAAAAAACCACCTTTCAACTGAAATATATTCACAGAGTCTCTTTGAATTCTTTCAAGTTTAAGCTCCCATACAAAGCATCATCTTTCTACTCACCCTCCATCTACAATAACTGCACCACTTGTTTTTATAGCTTTTGTATACACTAGCATGATTTCTTATTGCTCTTCTGAGGGCTGGACTCTCATAAGGATTGCAAGAGACACGACACCGCGCTCCCACATTTATTACATTCACCTCTTTCGCACCCCTCCAACTCCAAAACTTGTAACTCTCAAAATCAGAGACACCCACAAAGAAAATAACGGTATTTGGATAGAGAAGGCCATGGAATGTTCTGGCAAAGTCTTTAACATTAGAGTCTGAGATACCCAGAAGAAATATATATACTGGAAGCTGATCATCAGTGAAAAGTTTCATGGGTTTATCTGTTTTCAGTGCTTTTGTTGTGGCTTTCTTGGTGGTTTTGGATGGTATTCAAGAGGGATATGTGGAAGTTGAAGCGAATCCCAAGAATTATATCAGTTGGGATGATATGAAAGTGGATGTGCATAAGGCAGGATTGGACATCAGAGAGTTTAATTATGAAAGAAGTCGGGTTATTGTGGTCGACAAGAATGGTGAAGGGGACTGTCTAACGGTTCAGGCAGCGGTTGATATGGTTCCAGAGCATAATACAGAAAGAGTCAAAATTTATATTCACTCTGGTATATACAGGTAATGTGTAAGAATTGATCGCATAGCAGATATAGATGTAGAACTTTTTTGGTCATTATTTGGTGAGTTTTGGTTGAACATTTCCAGAATCAGAATATAATAGTATTTTGATCTCATTTTTTCATAATAGTTCTGTTATTTATGGGGCTGAGTAGGATCAAATGGTGGCTACGTGGGTATTAGAAGTAGTTGCATGGATTATAAGTGGTTTGCTCCTCTCTCTCTCTCTCTCTCTCTCTCTCTCTCTCTCACACACACACACATTATAAATCTTGTTGTTTGTGTCTTCCAAGAAAAGTTTTAAGAATTCTAGTTTTAAGAACTCTGTTTCCTATGGAGAATTCCCCTTTTCTGTTCATAGTAAATGAGTCATTTGCTTGTTTCTTTTGTTGTTGTCTGTTGTATCCTCTGTTTAAGAGTGTGTTAGTTTTGTTACTACCTACTAGTTGGTTGCTTGAGTTTCTATAGTTGTGTTTCTATGCTTTGAGCTTTAATGCTTCAGAGAGTGCGTTTGGTACTCTGATTTTACATTCTTAAAGTGTAATTTTAAACCAAGTCGTAAAAAATGTATTGTTTTAGAGTACAATTTTAAAAAATTATAATTTGAAAATGCAGAAAAATTTTGCGTTTCAATTCGCAGGTAATGGAGCACGTTTTAAAACTCACAATTTTAAAAGTCAACCTGCAATTTTATCACTCTTAATTGCGTTTTTAAAAATTGTGTTTTTAAATCGCTATTTTTAAGTCACCCATTTTGAAATCGTAAACCCAAACGACCTTTCAATGGAATGACTTATTCATCAATATATATATATATAGTGTGTATATTCTATGAATAAATGCTATGTATAAAGAACTTAATGTATATTCTGTGATTAATGCTAACTATTATCATTTAATGAGAATCGAAACATATAACCTATTGTTGTATCTTTCTAGAGAGAAGGTATTTGTGCCAAGTTCGAAGCCATATATTTCATTCATAGGGAGTCAGAATCAATCGGCCGATACAATAATTACTTGGAACAATAAAGCATCCGATAAAGACCAAAACGGAGCTCAACTTGGAACCTATAGATCAGCTTCTGTAGCAATAGAATCCGATTACTTTTGTGCAACTGGAATCACTTTTGAGGTAACAACCAACTCTCTTCATTCGTTTTACTTTTACAGCATCAAATAACTCCTTATAAAAACCACATTGGTTTCTGCAGAACACAGTAGTTGCAGTGCCCGGAGGATATGGAATGCAAGCAGTGGCACTTAGAGTAGCTGGTGATAAAGCAGTGTTCTATAGAGTTAAGATTTTGGGGACACAGGATACCCTCTTAGATGATGCTGGATCACACTACTTCTACCAGTGTCACATTCAAGGAAGTGTGGACTTCATCTTTGGAACATCAACATCACTCTATCAGGTAAAATTCCTTGTAGATATTGTTTTGTGAAGAGAAACCCATATCTAAGCTGTGCCAATTTGTTTTAT
Source organism: Alnus glutinosa (assembly GCF_958979055.1). Lineage (NCBI taxonomy): Eukaryota > Viridiplantae > Streptophyta > Magnoliopsida > Fagales > Betulaceae > Alnus > Alnus glutinosa. Next base: position 28,752,920 of record NC_084893.1, read on the forward strand.
GATTCTAATAGTTGGAGTGGGGTGCCTGTAAACAGGACTGTGTCATTCAATCAACTGCCCAAAATTGGGGAGCAATTGCAGCCCATCACAGGGATTCACCATATGATACTACAGGGTTCTCTTTCGTGAACTGCACAATCATTGGAACTGGCAATATCTTTTTGGGAAGAGCTTGGGGAAATTATTCAAGAGTGGTATACTCATACTGTAATATGGATAATATCATAACTTCCTCAGGATGGAGTGACTGGAAGCAACCATCAAGGCAGAAGTATATATCCTAATTGACTAAAACTTGTAAGGATCTTTTACCTTAGATATTGTAAGGATCTAACTGAGAAACTAAAAATTTTGGATATACAGGACTGTAGTGTTTGGGGAATACCAGTGCAGGGGCAGAGGAGCAGACACAAGTGGTCGTGCGCCATGGTCGAAGTCTTTCAGCAATGAGGAAGTTAGGCCTTTTCTGGACAAGAAATTCATTAGTGGAGAACAATGGCTTAGGCTGTAGTGCTTGTCTCACGTAACACGTTCATCAGGGATTCATAGGCACCGCAATTTTGATTTTTCTCTTCCCTTTTCCTTTTCTTTCTCTGTCGTAAAAGTAGAAACAACAGGGGTATTCAAAATGGTGTATGCTAAAACTGTATCTATTGGCATTGTAATGAAATATGACAGAACATGTATTCTTCACTGTGATGCACTTTGTTACTTGGTGTTTACTGTAAGATGATGGCAATAGATACCGACTCCATGATTGTGTGCCTGTGTGCGTACATGCATCAAAGAGAGCAGCAAAGAATGATTTCAGCACAAGTAAAAAAGTAGAGCTAGAAACCACATTTTATCTCATTTTGCTGACATAACAGTGATAATCAACCGTTGAACTTTTTTTTTTAACAAGAACTGATCCAAGAGTTTATTAGCACCGCTAAATCAACAAATTGAAATAAAAATATAATTTCTAACATAATTCCAAGTCAAATAGCTTACCAACCATCGAAATGTCGGAAGAGTCCAAAAGAAGATGCAGAAGAAAAAAGTCTTCTCTCTCTTTTTTTTTCTTTTTTTTTGTTTAACTTCATAGCAGTCTTCAAATTTGATGGTACAAGGAATAAGTAAGAAGCACATAAGTGAGTCAATCTAACTCATTTGAAGCGCTTCTAAGCAAGGAATTTAAATTCTAATACACTCATTGAATACCAGTAGCCATCATACGATTCTAAACCTCAAACCTGTACAACTACAAAGGCTACAAAGTCAAGTCCAAATGCAATGAGCTTCCCCTACACCCGTGTAACTATTTACAAGCATCCAAACAACGGACTCAAACCAGTCAAAATCAACCAAATATACTTCCACCCTCACCACCATAAATTAAGGCATCAAACTGCTACTGAAATTCTTATGCTGCCAATTCCATGAGTTCTAATGCTTTATAATTCTGCCCGGAATTGTCAAAATTCTGTGTGTTATCACCATTCTCACCATCATTGTGTTTGTCATTATCATCATTACCTTGGACATCATCTACATTATTACAACTGTAATTTGTGTCAACACCATCAACCTCAGTTCCTCTGTCATTTAATGATGGTGACTTCTTATCAATGGCCCTGTCCACATCTTCAGGAAGGCCATCAGAACTGGCAAATGCGGCTAAATCGACTTTTTCATCTTCATCAGTATTTAATTTAGTACTGCTAGGAACTTCAACATATGACATAGAAAAACCAGAATTGATATCCTTGACAATGTTTGAGAATGTGGAAAGCTTAGTGTCCAAGCCAATAGTTGCAGAGATGGCTGACAGTATGTCAGGCTTTCCATGTATGTCAACCCATTGGTCCCCCATCCAATCTTTGGATTCTCTTAGATCCTTTTTGGGTATATTCAATAGCAACCTCTCACCTAACCACCATAGAAGTTACATTACAGAGGGCAAAAGGGAGGAAAAAGAAGCAAAAAGAAAGTGAACATGAAGCTTAATAGTCATACCAGGGAAGTAAATTTGCATGGTACCATCACCAGTGTCATCCAATCCAGTTACAACTCCTTCCCACCAGCCATCACTCCACCATGCATCAACTGCGGTCCCAACCTCAAGAGCAAGGTCTGATTGCTCTTTAGAAGGAGGGGCTGGCCTAGTTGTAGGGCGACCCAGATGCCTCATGCCAAGTTTATCAGGCATAGCTATTCTAAAAGCAGGGATCCATTCCTACAAATTGGAGAACATAGCAACTACTTTTCAAGATAGGAATTCTGGATTCAAAAGGAAATTAGGAGATACACAAGACTTCATAAAAAAACATAGGAGATACACGTAAGATATGTTAGAGCTGACAATGCTAGATTGCAACTCATTACTGGTCAACAGCATTTTCTTTCAAAATTAAAACAAACTACAAACAAAAAAGACGTCTAAAGTTCCAATCAAAAAGGGTCAATCAGAATTAAAATTCAAAAAGATGAGGCATACCTAGAGTCGACATTTAGTCCACTAATATTGTGCAAAAGCTATGGCTTCAACTTACTGTAGTTATAAAATTATACCATGAATGTAAATCATTTATTTCTTATAAAGGAAAATTCCAATGCAAACCATTATTTTTATTCCTCTATTTAGAGATTCAACCATATGGAAAATATCGTAGAGAATAATCAAATGCTTGAGCATACCTCAAGATTGCCACATCCATCTTCATCCCGCACATCGTCGTATTGAACTTTCAACTGTTTTCGTGATACTTGCATTACTGTACACCTGAACCAGCAGCCTCGGATGCCACTATCTTGGCAGAGCAACTCTATCTTTTCATCAACCTTAAATAGTGGGGTATACCAAGGGTGACACTCAACATGCTTTAGGGAAAGCAATCTTCGGCTACCTGACAGACCATAATCTAAGTTCTCGTAAGGTAAATATGTTACCATCTGGCGAACTCTACCAGAATTTCTGACCCCTGAATGATCTGCCACAAACCTGTGACACATCCTACCACTTCTGGTCCTCTTAGCTCCCAGCTTTATATTGTCACCTGGGCTTAACTGTTCAGCTTCTTCCCCAGTAAGACCATGGCAAATAGACTCAGACCTTGGGAAGGGATCGGGACCCAAACAAGAGAGAATTGGTTGATCAAAATAGCCTCGCAATTTGGTGAGGTCAAAAGGCTTCACTCTGTTACTTCTAAACTGCCGATAGCAAAGATGTATTCTGGCTAATAAGGGATGAGGAAAAGAAGCTAAACATTTTTCATAATGTTCACGGGTTAAGACTGTGGCAGGACCATCTACACACTCTGCACTAATGACTTGTGCATATTGAGTGATGAAAACTTCTTTTGGGTCAGGGTTTTGTATAGGAATTATCCCCTTGACTTCCTGAGTGTGGTGAAACCACCTTACTTTCACCTTTTTCTGACCCCTCTTGTCTTCATACATATCTTCCAAATAAGCAAGATAGTGATTTTCTCCCTTAGCCATTACAAAGACAAAAGATTGAATCTGGGTACCAGGAAAGACGAGAAACTGTCAGAGGAAAAGAATGCCAGTAAAATTGAAGAAAAAGTGTAACATTTAAATGACAGTCACTCTTAGCAAGTGAGCTTTACACCAAGAAGCACACCTCAAGGCAATGCTCAAAAATAATGCAGACTATTCAAATCAAATCTCCTGAGGTCATGCATCAACATGTCAAGGTTGAATGAGTTGTACATGTATTGCTATGAAGAATATGAGGCATGTAGTATATCAATAGGAAAAATTAGAATCTCTTTCTTGCTGAATGTTCTCACTCTATTTTCATTCAACTGATTTAATCTGAGAATTGAAAATGTAAGTTTTTAAAAATGAGATGTGAGAGTTAAAAGCAAGAAGGACCATGCCTTAACACATCATCTCTTAACATTTTAAACACCCCATATCTTGTGTTCCCTTTTAAATTAAAAGGTAGAAGCTTACCGCTATTGTAGTCCCATTCCTGCAAAATGCTGGGTAATGCTTGAGCTGTTTACCACATTTCCATGCAACACCTGACCAAACAATGTCTGGATGGTGTCCCTTGAAACTCCTTGCAAGACGGCCCTGATATACACAGGTGTCAGATAAGCATTGAGAGCATCGATTAATAATTTTTTGATGAATAGAGAGCATTGATTAATAATTAAATAGATTCATAGCACTAAAAAAAATATACCGTATCATCTGGTCCTTGAGTCTGTGCAACACCCACTCCATCCATTGGAGATTCCAGAGACCCGAAAGGTTGTGCTGACTCATGTTTTGGGGATTCTGTCATTGAAAATTGAAGACAAAATGTAAATGTTCCAGAGAAAACATCCCAACTATTTGAATGCTAATAAAGTAACTTTAACTAGTAAATACAACTAATAATTTTAAGACTAATCATCTTGATATGAATTTTAGCAAAAGATATAAAAAATTATACAACCACCTTATTTTTCTAAATCAAAAATAAAAATAAAAAAATAAAAAACAAAAAAACTCCAGTGCTGAATTAAGCACTCATAATGCTCCAGCGTGATTGGCATTTCGCTAGCATTCCTTTTATCCATTACATCCAAGGCCACAATGTGTTGCCTTACCTGAACTACTAAGTCCAAGCTCCACATATGCTGACCAAAGTATATTACTTATGATTTATTCCTCTTAATAAAAGCTACGTATGATTCATGCAAAACGCAATACAGATGGAGAAGAACGTAAACTTTCTAACACGGGATTTCTTGTAAATTGTGACAGATACTACCATGTTCCATTTGAATGATCTTGTCTGGACAAAGTTCTATCACATTTCACATATGTATAAAAGGTTTAAGACAGAGAAAAAGGGAGAGGAGGAGAAATGGTGCAACCTTCTCCAAAACACAAATAATAACTACTAGAATTTAATGAACTCCAACCTTGATAGTGGCTCAAAGATTTGCATCAACAGTATGTTGTGAGAAAATATGATGTCATGAATCAATGACTCAAGCAAGATAAATATATTTGTATTTCTCAAAAAAGAGCGAAAACAATAAGAAAATTGCAATACCTATAGAGAAGATACTGTGACAAATATGGAGGAACAAGGGTAGAAAGTTACTTGCATGTTAGGACCCATAAGACACAAGACATACAAGACAGAAAATAGAAAGAGCATGATTTCTAGTATCAAGGACCACAAAAGACACCAATTTTGAAGTAAGCTATGGCAATGCTTGCCCACGTTATGGCCTACTAAATTTTCCATGTTTTTCTAAACATAAATACAGACAACAGTGAATGGAACATCTAATAAGCTGTATATCAAAAACCTAATATTAATGATATTCAGAGCCACTCGTGGAATGTTTTTTAAAATCTACAGGGATAAGAAAGGGTAGGAAACCCAAACATCCAAAAGGGGCAACACATACCAGACCGATCTCCATGTACTTGCTGCTTCGATAGCATAGACGTAAGCCAGTCCACGACCTCTCTTCTCGACCGCCATTTATAACCAGCATGGATAGAACTTTCCGTCCCATAAACCTGCAAGAACTCCTCGGCAACAACATAGAACATGTGCCTAACACTTCTCTCAGTTCCCACAACCGCAAGGACGGATTCCCCACCGGAATCCTTCAAGAAATAGTGAACCACACGATTTCCACGCTCCTGCGACACAAATTCCTCTTTCCACTCCACAAAACAGTGACTATTTCCAGTCATTTTGCACAAGGAGCTAACAGGAATACAGTACACCAGAAACCCACTTGAAATTTAAATTACATGGCTGAAGTGCCCATTAGAGACAGCAAAGGGTTCGAATCCAACTGTTTGCGCTGCCTAGTAAGCAACACAGCCAAGGATTCAATCCTTAGGGTGAATCACCCTAGGAAAACTCAAACTCAAGCTCAATCTGCCCAAACAGTAAGAACTCTAGCCAAAAAACGCCAGGTATATCATCAAACTGACCAGAATTTACAAAAGCCCATAACTTGAGAATCAAAAAGCAGATCAAAAAATCCCAGGTACAAACCCTGAAGATGCCCCAGGCAAGTGGGACTTGACTCAACACATCAAACCCAAATGATTTAGTGCAACACCCTCGCAAGTTGCACCAATTCCAAAAGGTTGTACCATTTAATCAAAGCGTAAATTTCTATTAAAGCCTAAGAACCACCAAACAGGAGAATTCCAACAACTCAGAACCGGGTATTTGACCAAAAATTGTCCAGAACCAGAAAAAGACAAGTGCTTTGAAGGTTTACAAGCAGATCAGAAACCTCAGGGTCACAAAAAGTGAGTCAGGGCTTGAAAGCCACCCAAGAGGCGCAAATATGTGCCTTTGGCTGCGTTTTTTTTTACCAGAGAATCATCACAAAGAAAATGAAATTGGCATCTCAATTTAAACCAAAAGACTAAAACTTCAGCAGGCTTGAAAAGAACCCGGGGGTGGTGATGTGGAAATTTTCAAGAGAGAAGTGGGTACAAAAGGTTTTGTGCCTGTTTTGGTAGGTACGAGGGAGAACAGAGAAATGGAATGGATAGAGGAGGAGATGAGGTAAGAGAAGGAGGAGGAGAAGGATACCTTAAAAGGGTCTCGGACATGGGAGGTGTGAGAGTTGCAGGGCCTTGGACATGTGCATCCCATGCAGCTGAGCTGGTGTATGTGAAACAAGAACAGGGGAGTCAGGAGTGGTAGAAGAAGAATAGGTAAACTATTTGTTTAAAGATTTTTATTTTTATTTTTATTTTTTTTCAAAGTGGGGGCTGACTCTATTTGGGCCCATGGGCTATCAATTTTTTTAATTTTTTTTAGTAAGTGGTCATGGGCTATCTAACACAGAAAAAAAATTTAGTGCTCTGTTTTTTCTTTTTCATGTATACAGTATGTACATACCTCTCAATCCAACATGCAATTTACACTTGTCCTTCAAAACAATCGAAAATTTCCTTAAATAACAAAAAATGAGTGGGGGAGTCATTTGCAGCCCATAATTCTCTTGCGCTAGGCACCCTACCCTCGCGACCACCTCTATAAAGTAAGACGAGGTGACCGTGAGGGTGGAAGGATCTTTAGAATCCACCATTTTCTCTACAGCGATGAGTTACAGAGAACTCTCTCACCCTGAATATGATTTACAATGAGACAATTCACCTTCTGCTAGGTGATTGTGGGAAGACTGCTCCATCTCCCCCAAGGACCCCAAGTCCAGAACTATCTTTGTAAGGTGAGGATTCCCAACGACGCACTCAATGTGAGAGATGATAGGTCGCGAAAGACTCTATCACCATGTGACCACTTTTGCAAGATATGTGTTCCTCGCAAACCATTTTACAATATGTTATAATATAGCATTTCTTTATGCCCCACGAGATAGAGTTGTATTTAAAAAAATCAGTTTATAATTATTAATATTATGAAATGATATCATCAATAAAAATTAGGAAAATATTTGGGATACTATTTTTTTTTTTTTCTATTCTAGACGGGAAAATATTTGAACTAGTACAACTCTAGCTTCACCTCCCTACAGACTTGCTAAGTAAAAAATAAAATAAAAATATATATATACTTACAAACTCACGTGAGAAAAGTGCCAAATGAATGGTCACATGGCTGTCCATATTTTAGTCGTCATCGTAATAATTATTACGTAAATTACTATATCAATTTGTAAATATGATAAGTGTCATGTTAACTGTTACGCGACATCCCACATTTTAACAGTTGATATAAGTATTATGTAAACTATCACATCTGATTGTTAAGAATTTCTGATAAAAAATTGTTGTAATTAATTTATCATGATTTTACATATATACTATAATTTTTTGGATGGTCCAAATTTTATGTACCCGTAACTTTTATTAAATATCCACGAGATCATGATGTCCTACAAAATTAAAGGGAAACGGGGTACCCGACACCATGCTATCTGCTGGTTCTCACACCACTCTCTTTTTTTCTTTTTCTTTTCTTTTTTCTTTTTTTTCGTATAAAAATAAAAAATAAAAAAAAAAAAAAAAATCTGCCTCATAATAGCTTCCTTGGCCTTATCCATGTCGTTTGCCATTCTGCGTTTCTGCCTGGTGCCCTGAGGCTTCAGCAGCCCCAACCGATGATGCTGAATGTACAAGACAAAGAATCAACTTCTTTCCCTGCCACAACTATGCCAGTCGAATAGAAACCTCTCCATCACACCTGTGTTGCCAGAGATTCTCAGAAGCCTTCCACAAGGGATCGGCAACGTGCCTTTGCAAGCTGCCGATGATAAAACTTATGGAACAATGAATAGATCAATGACACATGCTTGATCAACTCGTTTATCTACCAGTCATAGTTTTTTACATGCCACAGAGGATTCATATGGGTTCTAGACTGTTTTCCCTTTTCATGCTTTCACGACAACTCTGATAGAAAATAGTATAAAGCCAGAGCATGTGCATAGATCAATAAATAGAACACAGATATGAGCAAAAACTTGATTCTACCAATACAAGGACACCTTACATATGTCATTCCCATGAAGATAGACATAACAAAACCAATTAGTACATTGGCAGAGTTAACTGTGTATCCAATAACAACTTGACAAAAATGTACATTGGCAAAGTTAACTGTTTATCCAATGACTTAGAACATAGGCAAATCTGGAGATTGTTGGCCAATTAAACTTTACCTCTCAAGTGCCACGATTCGGAGCCTGGACCGACACTGGTGGTCCATGCGAGTATCTCCACTGACCACATGCAGAGCATTTATCCGACTTCACACTGTTTTCCAATGTACAAAATTTACAGGACCAGAGTTTATACTTGGTACGAACATCTTCTGGCTTTTGTGTGCTACAAAGCTCACATATTGGAGCCAACGGCTGCAGTGATACACCATCATTCACATGCAAAAGCATTAGTGGGACAAAATAATAAAATTGAGTGATAAATCCATTTCCGACTAAACTTTCTCCAAGTTTAGTTGAACTTTGTCCAAGTATCCAAAAATGAACTTTGAATGAACATACCATTACATATCCTAAAGGATATATAGAAAAAATATCTGTTCCATAAAATAATTGAATAATGAAATAATATTAGGCAAAAAAACACTTACTGAATTCAATAAAGTGCATGTTCCACACTCCCACATAGCAGGTTCCTCTGGATTCAATGTTCTATCACACATTGTATTATGACTAGGCACCGGCTCAAAAGATGGACTGGACAAATCCACAACAGATTCACGCCTAGAAGTAGACTGAGAAAATAAAGTGTTATCTGATTTGCAACTTCTCTTTTGAGATCTAATGTCATGACCAAGCATCGAGCCAGAGGTTGAAGCATCCGTAGATAAATCAACAAAATTGGATCCCAGATGATCAATGGAAGATTGACGAAACAAGCTTTGATCTAATTCCTGATTTCTTTTTCGTGATACTGCATCCACAGCATGTCCACTTGAACCAACACCTACCCTTGAGCTTACTCCACTTTGCTCCTTATATAGAAGGTTCTGCAAGATATCAGAGCCACTTTCTGCATCCCCAGAAGCTTCCCAAGACTGAGAACCACACCAAATATCATCCTGTAATCTTCTTTCAGCAGCCATTGCAGCCGCTTGTATTGGACTAAGTGCAGTCATAATAGTGCTATCACCGCCAAGACGTTTGGGTCCAGATGGCAAAAGAGATCCCAAGCGCGTTCTCTTTTCTGCAGCCGCTAAAGCAGTTTGGCGGAGAGATGAAAGAGGAGGTTGGCGGGAGAAACCACCCAAACGCCTCCCAGGAAGATCAAATCCCTGTCCCGTTCCTGTTATTCCCTTGGCCATCAGCTCCTCACATTCCTGTACATAATCAAAAGCATCATGCATAATGCAACAAATAAGAAAAAGACATAATAGCAGCAAATTGCACTACCAAAAACCCTGCTTTCTCCATAGTTTTCTTAAAAACTGATTTCAAAGCTGGAAAGCATGTATTACGATTCCACAACCCAAACACAAGGAGTACCCAAAATGACAAATAGGTCAGACTCTTTGACCCTTGCCTAGCTCCAATTGGATGAAATTATAAATAAGATCCGAAAACACATGTTATCCAAATGAAGAGGCAACAGAGACAATTCAGTACAATATATATAAGCTACATATTGCAACACCGTACAACTGGTCCAAGCAGAAATTTTGAAGAAAAACAATTTGTATGGTTAATAATCCAAATGGATCTCGCATATCATGAGCAAAAATCCAATTACAACACTGCTTTTCTTTCTCTAATGAGTACATTTACTCATCAAAAAGGGAATATCTTCAGAACTTTTCAGATATCAATAGATTTACTTCGTATAATAAGTTGATCCTCACTTGGGATTGGACACGTGATCATCTACCCATGAATGGAGCTCGGTAAATGGCTGCAATGACTTCCAACCACACTAATGTAAAATGAAATATACCTTTCTATAAAGGGCTATAAATACAAACAAGTGAAATCTTTTAGTTGCTTATGATGCGCAAAATACATTTCACAATTAAAAGGAAAAATTCACCCTTACAAGAAATGAAACACCTATTGTTAACTGTTATTAAATGAAGGGGAAAATTAAAAATACCTTTCTAAGTTCATCCCAAAGCATGTAGAAGCTGGCATTGTGAGGGCCATGGGCGTTATGGCAAAGCTCATGAAGCATTGTATCAAGAACTTGATCAAAAGGGAAGAAATCCCAATCCCTGTTTGGCCTTCGAAGCCTCAGCTTCACATTCACCCCACCTCCCACATTCAACCCCAGAAGAGACGGATTCGTTGGACTGCCAATTTGTTTATTTATAATTATCATATGGAAGTCAAAACACTACAAACTTAGATGAAAATCAAACCTTAAGAACTTCATTCGATTGCCAAGAAAACACACAAAATATAATTGTAGAGTAACAGCAGCAGTATAATTTTTGGGGAAGCTTGAGACAAGAGATAGAAACTCAATAAAGACTCAGCTTGAGTAACGAAAAAAATTGACGAAAACTAAAGAGAAAGCAAATGTACCATTACGTAACAGACACATCCTTGTTTAGGGCTTTTTTCACTGAATTTAAAAGTTCCATTTCTTTTTTCGGGCAAGTTCCCAAAAAAATTTAGATCTCTCTAAAGAAAACAAAAACACAAACAAAACAAAACAAAACAAAAAGGCAACTCATATCAAACTCAGTATATTATTCTCTAATATTTTCCTTTTCTCGCAATCCGAAATATAAAATAACTCAAAACTTTGCCTGAGCACCTATCAATCACATTTAAACAAAAAAAAATAAAGCGACTTTGAAACTTATAACATAATGGGGTTCCAAGAACCATTATAAATTTCCGATTTTTCATTTCTTCTTCTTACTTTTTCAACAATGTCTCGGGAACCAACAAAACGGAAAAGCAGAGTCTAGACAGAGGAACAATTTACCAGAATTCGGAGAGAACTTTGACCCTCCATTTGTGTTTACGCATAATGGGCTGGACCTGCTTCGCTATCCTCTCTAGAATCTTCCTCGCTTCGTCTTCTCCAGGCTTTTTTAGGGGTTTGATTTCCCAGACCTTGTTAAGATCGTCCAAATCCATCGCCCCAGAATCGAAATTTCAAAACCCCAGAAATCGAAGCGAAGGTAAAGCCCTGGGTGTTTTTACCAGTGGATCATGATGGTCATCTCCACCGGTGACTCCAGAGAATGGGAAAAGTATTTTGGGTTTTCTTTAGGTTCGAGGTTGGCGGGATTTGGGTGGTGTTTATCACACGTGGGAACGAGGTTTTCTTTCAAATAATGTTTTTTTTTTTAAAATAAAATAAAATAAATAGATCCATTGAAACAAAGAACAAACAAAAACACAAAGTAAAAATATACAGCCTTCTAGACATTTCTAGAGAGAGAAGCTCTCAACTTTCTAGAGAGAGAGAGTTTTGCTTTCAGAGACTTGTTTGCTGGGGAGGGAGGTTTTCCCCTGGCCTTTTGTCCTCCAAGCTCCTCAAGCTTTGGAGTTTTTGTCCCTCCTTGGCTTTACCAGTGGAGGTTGGTTTTTCTTCCTACCATTAGGGTAGGAAGCTAAGTTCCCTCGAACTAGTTTTCGGTGGTGTTTTGGTCTTCCGACTCTTCGAGGTTGTGAAGTTTTATTGTGTTTTCTTTGGTTTTCTTTTTTGTTTTCCGGCAGGAAACTTCCAGTGTATTGTTGGCTTGGATCCGGTTGTTTTCCTTGAGTCCTCGGTGGTTTTCGTCTCTCTGGCAGTGTGTTTATAGTCTTATTTTTTAGAGTTAGATCTGTGTGTTTTCACCGGAGATATCCTGTCACGCGCTCTGTAGTCGCTTTCGCCGTCGTCTCCCGGTTCGACTGTCACAAGCTGAGGTCGCGTCGTTATTCCCTGACCGGCGCGTGGCCTGCACGCACCGGGATCTTGTTTCCTGGATCAGCGCGTGAGGGCTACGCTTCGTTTCTCAGGCCTAGTTTGTGGCTGTTGGCGGTGGTCCATGGTGTTTGGGTGCTACTGGTGTCTCAGGATATGGCGCGTGTCTCGCACGCGCTGACTCAGGCAATGACTGGCTCTTTCCGGCGAGGGCAGTGGGTGTTTTTCTGTTTGGACTGTATATTCTTGTCTTTTCACAATGTATCTTTGCAATGGGCTGATATTGTATGGGCTTTTAGGTGGCTTTAAGCTAGACTAGGCCTCTTACCTTTAGTTGGGTTGTGCTTTATTGTATTGAGAGGCCCAAATGTATGTTCATGTAATGTTAGTCTGTTGTATTTGATAGCTGCTTTAAGTCGGGTTTTATCCTGACTTAGTGGGTAGAGATTCTTTATCTCTAGTCACTGCCATGGCCAATGGGTTGAGCTTCAGCCTTCGGGGCGGTGTAATCTCCTTCTGTGTTGTACTCTTGTATTTGTATAGACCTTTGGTCTCTTGATGTCTCTTGTAATCCCCTTTTGGGGCTTTCATCAGTAATAAAGGCGATGTTAAAAAAATAAAAAAAAAAACACAAAGTAAAAAAACTAGATCCTAGGTGGGAGGAAGTTCCTAAAACTGTCTTCCTAGGGAGTTCTCCAATTTTTTTAAAAAAATTTAGATAAATAATTTATTTTTGTTATTTTATCTTTCACTTTTAACAAACTTCATACATCAAACTCTCTAAATATTTCTCTATTTTAACTAAATATTAATTTTTTATTGGTTTTAAGCAACCACTCCTAACAAATGAGGAGAGAGGAAAACTAAAAAGTGAAGTGAAAAGATAGAGAAATGATAAAATATTCAATAGCTCAAGAAAATTTGGAATGAAATTCTGACAATAACTAAAATAGAAAAATTATAGTGAGTTTGTTGACGTTGACTTTTTTGAGTTTTTCACCAAATTTTAGTGAAAATTTTGAAATTGAGAGCTCACATTACCATCTCATTATGTTGAGGTGACATTCTTAATTCACCAGTGAATTAATCCTTGTTAACAAAAAAAAAATTAAAAAAAAAAAATCAATAGTAAATTAACAATGTCACATCAGCATAGTGAGATGTGAGTGGGATAGTGGTATATAGTGGCGGAGCCAGGATTCTCACTAGGGGGGTCAAGATTTTTTTATTTTTTATTTTTATATATTTTTATGAAAGAAAAAAGAATAAAGTTAAATAAAAATCAATTAAAATATTAAAAAAATAAAAAAATTCAATTATTATTTAAAACATATAAATGTAACATACAATTTATTATGTCACGTCTAGTCTAGCGTGTTACTTTATTCAATTATCTTTGACGAGTCTTCATAATTGGTTGACAAGATTTATTATTATTATTATTATTATTTTATAGATATGTCATTTGAATTTAGTCTCAATCACTAGGATGATAATAATAAAAAAATATAAAATTATTAAGCAAATGTATGCTTTTATATTTGTTAAATCTACTTCGGTACGAGTTGATTTAGAATTTGAATGGAGCATAATGAAATCATTGTTATTCTTCATAATTTCAGGTAACTACGATTATATATTTCATACAATTAAAATATGTATGAAAATCTATATATATTCATAACAATTAATTTAATTGAGCAATATAAATTTAAGAGCTTAATCAAAATTAAAGTTTGATTACATACTTGAAATTTTTTAAGAAATGAGTAATTTTAAAAAAGTAATTGATTTAAATTGTTAAAGGCTTGAATAAAAAAGAATTAGCAAACTAAAAGAAAAACTTTAAAATTTCAAAAAAGTTTAACTCGCAATTCGCAATTCTCAATTTGCAAATTTGTTTTTCACTGTCAATGACCTTATCTCTTGCTCAGCATTTCCTTCTAAATTTAGGCCTTAATATACTATTATTTGTTTTTTTTCTTTTTTTCTTTTTTTAAGTCAGCAGGAGCAGGACCTATATTTGAGGCTTTATCATTATTATTATTTTTATAAGTATATATTTAGAGTTTAGACACACGTCACACACCATTGTTTTGTGTTTTTTGTTTTTAAAAGGTCAGCACGACCCAATGGCCCACCCCACAGACGTTTTTTTTTTTTTTTTTTTTCCCCCTAAGCCCACTAACACAACTTTCAAAAAAAAAGAAAAAAAAAGAAAAAAAAAAAAAGAAAAAGAAAGAAGCTAGCTAAAGCAGTGGCCACAAGGACACAAACAAAACAATCCAAACGAATATATTAAAACGGTGTGTTTAAGGGGCATTGTGATACTCATCATCTTGTTCCCCATTTTCATCTGGTTCTAACTTAGACCTAATAAAATTCAGAAAAATTTCAAGACATCCTTGCAGCTAAAGTTTGCCCTTGAAGTTTGGTGATTGAGTTTTAATTGTCCCTGATTTTACAGTTGAGGGTGGGCAAAAGGGCATCTGAAATATTTTCTATCATAGATAAGAAATATTTTTAGAAGTTGAGGAGGGGGGGTCTCGACCTCCCCGGCTCCGCCTCTGGTGGTATAGTATTTAGCATTAATTTTGAAAAACAAAAAAATTCAAGAATTAGCTAATTATCACATCAACATTGTGATATAATTATAGAATAAAAATATGTTTTTTTTTAGCATTATTCTTTTATTAACAAATTTATTAAAACTCAAAAAGGATGAGACTTTAGATGAATCGAGATCATATGCATTATTACTTAGGATATTTGAGGGTACGGTAACTTTAATTTGAGTTATTCTTTCCACCCATTTCCATCATTTAGGGTGATTCGACCACTCTATTCGATGGGATAACAATAAGAGAGGTGGTAGGGTAGGAGTTTAACGATGGCGGAGAGGCACTGGGGGAGTATAGGAAGAGGCAACGGTGGACAAATAAGTGGTGAAAATGAGATAATGTTATAGATTTTAGGTCGTTAATTTAAAACGAACAACCCAAATTAGAATTATTATATTCCATACAATACCTAGAAAATTGCACAGAATTTGAATCGATGGGATGAGAGAAGTGAAAAAGGTTAACTTTTTTACTTTTTTATTTATCTGGAAAAATGTGTTTACCTCCCTTTATCTGGAAGCGTCGGGTGGTCCTTGGCGTGTTGACGGTGGAATTTGTGGCCGAGGTTCTCACTGTTTGAGGCTAGATCTACGAGTTTCCGTCATCTTCTGCTAGACACGCGCCCTTTAGCCTCATTCGCCGTCAGCCTCCGGTGCTTCAGCTGCTCTTCATGGCCGTGCGGTTTGTCGATGGCCGGCGCGCCTGTATGTCTTTCTATATTGGGTTGCGCGTGATGGCTACAAATCGGTTGATTTTGCCGTGTATGGTGGGGCTAGTGGTGCTGGGAGGTTTTATGGTGTTTGGTGCTGAAGGGGTTTTTTGGCGGCAACGCGTGTAACACACCCGCCATCACTGTTGGTGGCTTTCCCAGCTAACAAACTCTTCTTTGAGCTTATCCTGTATTGTTTGGTTGGGCTTTCCTTTGACAGTGTGCTTTGTGCGTGTATTAATCTAGTTATTGGCTTTTGTCCAGTGTGTGTAACCGACTCCTTGCTCAAGTAAAGATTTATGTCAACACAGAGGCACCATTCTGTTGGTTGGATTTTTTTTGTAGCAATTGTCTGTATTTGTTTGAGTCTTGGACTCAAGGTGAATGTATACCTTTTGGGTGGATGAATTATTGTATTGGATGGATGTTGTAATATTGTTTGTTTCAATGAAAGTTCAACTTTCCCTCACAAAAAAATAAAAAATAAAATAAAAAATGATTATTTTTTTTCCTATTATGAATTTTTTGCTTTCTTCTTCTTCTTATTATTATTATTATTTGACTCTATTCTTTTTTTCTTTTTTCTTTTTTCTTTTTTTTTGCAAAAGGGTATATGAAGTGCCAACCAATGAAATTCATCTCTTTTGATACTTCCAGTATTGTTACAGCCTCGAGGTGGTCTTAAATTATGGGTCAGATATCACTTTTCAAGCACTCAAATCCTTCCAGCCTTGAGAGTCTCAGATGTTAAATGGTTGTGGCCATGAATCTCATCATTTACTATAAATCAAGATGACAGAGAGGGTTTCTAAGGGCACGGAGGTCTTATTCTCACCAAAAGTATTGCTTACAAATTACAATATCTATTCAGCCACGGTAGGTAGCAATGGATGCCAAGAGCAGTCTTCCCATATATTTATGTTCTTTCCTGAAGGGAAGCCAAGAGCAGTCTTCCCACAAAGATAACAACCAAGAAGCAGACAGGCATCGGCTTCAGCATGATATCAAGTGTCCCAAATCATGACAACAGCGATTACCCCAACGCCTAATGACACCGCAAAAAACTTGTAATAGGGTGTGTCAACTGCAATGGTCTTCTGGGGTATATAACCCTTTGATAGCAGATGGTTTATGGATACATAGATGAAAACTCCACATGCTATACCCATTGATATGGCAAAGATCCAATCTGCCACAGCTCCCTGAGTTGTGGCATCTATTATGATTCCAATGCCCACACCAATGGGACTTGAAATGGCGAAGGCAAAAGCATAGGCAACACATGATAAAAGGGGCCGGTTTGGCATCATACGAAGGAGAGCAATACCCATGGCAATGGCTGCAAATATCTTGTGCAGAGAGATTGTCCATAAAGCTTTCCAGGCGTCAGCTTTTGTCTCTGCAACTCCAATTGCAATGCCCTCAAAGACAGAATGGAAGCATAAGGCTACGATCAACAAAATGCTATCCCCAAGTGAATCAGCAGCTGCGCCAGAGGGATGTGGGAAGTGGCTCCTGGTGCCATCATGGACCTATTAAGGCATACAAGGAAATATTGACTCAGAACCACTAAAAGATGAATCTCAAAAGAAGAGGAGGTTGCCACTCCTCTAATGCTAATTTGAGATGTATGAGCAGATCTCTCACCTGATATCCTGTTTGTGTACCATTATCAATACTTTTCCCTTGCTCAACTCCACCTGAATGAAGAAACATTATGAATCAAACTGCCATAACACATTTACACCCTATGTTTGAATTCAATGGAGGAGTTTTTTTCACATTTATTTGGATTCGTTTAGCTTCATCTGCTTCCTGCTGAGATTTTTCAGCAAGTCTTCTAATAATATTATATTCACTTGTGTGATTTAGCAAACTTATAGTTATTCATTCCAAAATTCTTTTCATCTTAACCCCTTTGGGACCCCAAAAGAAAACCATCGAAATATCCAGAATCAAACCTTTCAAACAACACTGCTTAACTCTCTCCCTTACAATACTGGTCTTCTTTTTTTATACAAGTAATTCGATCTAATAAAAAGGGGCAGACCGACGGAACCTAAGCTCATGAGGAATATACAAGAGAAACACAAATCAAGAAACTCTAAGACATTAGGAAAACGACAATGATTGTAAGCAACCATCCAAACATAAAGAGATTGGAACACAAAGGCTTTTTATCTCTATCACCATCCTCTCACAATAGTGGTCTTCATAGCTATACTAAACCAGAAAACCCTGTTTGCTCACCATGAACTAAGAAAAGCCAGTTATATAACACACAATAGAAGCGCCCACCTTTTTCCCAATACCAATCTTTAACTTCTCGAATCCAAGACAAAAATTACCTTTTGGGGAAAAAAAAAATAAAAAATAAAAAAGAAAGCACAAAAACAATTATATATTTCCAATAAACAATCGAACCCCACAGACCAATTACACCCATGAATTAAAAAAGAATTAATCTTTTGCAAACATATATTGAAAGAAGTAAATTCCCCATTTTCCTAAAGAATATCAGATAAAGAAAAAGATTGATGAATTGGGCTACCTTGAATCTTTTTTTCCCACGAATTAATGAAAGCTAGTCAGCGCACAACAAAATTACCCATATTTTCCCCAATATTCACCTTTCACAATAGCACAAACAACTGTAAACTTCCAATAAACAATCAAACCCCCAACTGTTCAATCGCACCCAAGTACTAAAAAATAAAATTAATCTCTTGCAAACATAAATTGAATATCAAATAAAAGGGAAAATAAAAATAAAAATATGGGACTGGGCTGTACCATGAAGCTCCAGATCAGAAACACCAGAGCCAACACCGTTTCCCTTCCGATACACAAAGGCGATCACACAATCCGCCAACATGGTCAACAAGTAGCCCGCGCACGCCAACATGAAAGCGAAGGGGTACTCCTTGGTCGTCAAGTCCTCGAAAGTCTCATTGGCATCGCTGAGAAAGTGCATCATCGCCGTGCCCAAGAACACACCCCCAGCAAACTGCGTCCCCAGCGCCAAGAACCCCTCGTTCCACTTCAAAAAGTAAGGCGAAACGCCCCCAACAAAAGTGGCGACAAAGATGATTATCAAACACCATATCTTGGCCAGTATCAGAGGCCTCGCCCGAAGGTCAACGTCTTTGTCGTTTGAGTCGCTGTCGCTGTCGCTGTCGTCGTGGCCGCTGTGAGCTGAGGCGGAGAGGACGATGACGATGAAGAAGAAGCAGAAGAAGAGAAGGGAGCGAGACATGGTGGGCTGGCGCATTGTGGTTGGGACAGTGTTAAGATATAATAATATACTTTGTACTACACAGAGGTGAGCGAGAGAGGCAGAGATGCAGTACAAACTGAGAAGATGACCAACTTCCAAAAGTCTCCCTATAGTCTGTACTACAAAACAAATTATATGAAAGTGATTGGGTTCTCTTTATTTGCTTAATTAGTTTAAGAGAGGTTTTTTTCAAAAAAAAAAAAATTAGTTTAAGAGAGGTTTTATTGTTAAAGTCTCTCATTTTTTATTTATTTTTTTTTTCTCGTAAAAGAAAAACATATTTGACCAACTCGTACATGTAATTAAAGGTTACCTAAAGTTTTACTTTTATCTAACTCAACTTTATAATACTTAAATACCATTAAATTAAAAATAAAAAATAAAAAATTGATATTGACTCAACTGTTTGGAGTTACTTTTATGGATGGATAGGGAATTGAACGACCTTTTTAATTTTTTTATTATTATATTTTTATTTTTCTAAGGAATGAAGTAGAATAGAATAGAATAATTTGGTTGAAACGTGACGATAAATCAGTCCATGTATAATGCATGAAGTAGTAGACCCATTGTTGATTGACGTAAATCCTATCCGGTTAAAAGGATAGATTGCATTGCACGCTCTTCTATCGTCGCGTGAGATAACTGCTTGCCTTCTCCTACAATTATAGCCAAGGAACTAGTGGTAGTGGTTAACATTGATGATCCCGAGTCAAAAGTCTTCCGTTTAGACTAAGACAAAACGAGTTAGTACAAAATTATCCACCATGACCCCACAGCAACGCCACGAATTTTCCTTTTTATTTTTTATTTATTTATCTTATTGAATAAAATTTTCTCCCATGCATTTTGATAATCGTTCAAATGCATGTAAAAATAATGTATTTTAAGAATATATGTCAATATTTATTAAAAGAATTTATTCTAACCTAATTTAGAGAAAAACTATCTATTTGATTCGATGATTCACCAACGTAAAGGTGACGATATGCATTTGTGTATTAAGGATATATATATATATATATAAGACTATATAAAGCATTCATAACCTAACCAATTTAATTAAACAAATTAAACTTCAACCATAACTCGTTAATTTCATGTTGTATTCGTGTCGGCTTGAAAGTCATAACAAAAAATTTCAGCTTTAAATATCACGTGTCTAGTTTGAGTCGTGTCAAAATATGAGTATACGACTATATAAATTAAACTTAACCGACTAATTTTGTGTTGGTATCGAGTTCGTAAATTGTATTAAAAATTGTCTCCGTTGACCTGCAGGAATAGTACAGAAATTCCTTGCGCAATTGGGGCAAGTGGTTCTTGAGGCGAAAGCAACAGGGGTACAAGAAATTCCAAAATGGAACCCCACCTTAGGCCAAATTGGAACAGTGACTTGTTGCCTACCACTAACGGTCTAGCAAACACATGGGATGGGGCAAAACAGCGTGGCTTAACCACCAACCAGAAAGAAAGAGAAGCCAAACCCATAAAAATGGAGCTCATCACAATTGTCTCTATCTGAAGGGTTTTGGATTCAGTCCAATGAACAACAATTGCATCATATCATAGCATGTCTAAGAAATATATAAACGAACTGCATTAACCAGATCATGTAACGTTCAGATAATCAAATGATATCTTCTTTTGACCAATAAATAATATGTTGATTTCTTACAAAAGCTCCTTTCGGAGTTGTTCTCATTGCTGGTGGGGCATGACAAATAGAAACTGGTTTTCAAGCAAGTAAATTACAAACCCGTACTTCTTACGGAAAAACTACTTGTCAAACACTAGAAACTTCAATTGCTGTAATGCCAAAAATTCTGTTTTCCGAAAAGAAAAAGAATATAGATGCAAAGAATGCAAGGTCAAATGCCAGGAAACAAAATTACATCTCTTGTTAGTAAGTTGTATGATGCAGTCCAAAATCTTTAGCTGAAATGGCTCTGGCTAGAGAGAAAATTGGCTTCATACCACCAATAACAGTGCCTTATATATTTCTTGTTTCCCAAATTGTAAAGCAAGTCCAACAATTTCCTTCACCTGTTTTTACATCGTTCTGACCTCAACGTTTCCAGAAACGACCATGCTGCTTCTGTTCTTGCATTCGCCTGCAGGATTTGGTATGATAATCATTGTCACTTGCATCATAAGAAAAAAAGAAGAGAAAAAAGAAACAGAAGAAACCCAACAAACAAAATCGGATAAGTTATTACCTCTGATAGTCTTTAGATCGCCTAACGAATTCTGTTGGGATCTCACACCCTTGATATGATGCCAGTACTGGTCTGATATCAGACGGACTGGTCCGGGCAACAACTGCGCATAAACCAGGCAGGTGATTCTCACAAGGTCAGTAGTTAATTACTCAACAAACTTGCTAATTGAAAGCACCAAAAGAGTATCTCATTCAATGTCTATTGAAATTGTAGACTGCTTACATTCAAGGAATGGTATAAAATCCAAAAGAGCTGTATCATTTGCGTCAGTCTGCTTCCATGGCTTGATAGGAACAGAGTTCTCAGGTTGAAGGCAACCTTCCAGTGCATGACCACTCAAGTAAAGAACCTTTGCAGGATCTCTGTTAAGCTTTGAAAGATCCTGCAAAGAGAAACTACATCTTATTATATATACTTCTCCCGTCTGGTCTAGGATCACAAGGAATGGCATGAATTCACTGCCTGAATTATTTCTCTCAGCATATCATCCACAAAAGAATAGTTGCTAATTGTTTCCATATGAATTTCATACACAATTTTTGCAGTCATTTCAAAGTTTTTAAAAACTGATGTTAAAACTTAACACCAATTTAATATTCACATCGTTTTTGATGGGTGAGCTCTTGACCTGTAACCTCAAGTCACATAGCATCCAGACTACTGCGTTGTAGCTCATTGGTAGATTGGAATCTCATAAACCTATATTAGACAAAATAAGTCTCCTTTCACAATGGAATTCGCCAATATGGCCAGAGTTTGACAGCAACACTTCATAGTTGAAATTCTACACAACACTTGGTTGGAAATGTACATGGCAACACCCCATTTTTTTAAAGTAATCATTTAATAAAAAGGGATGAAACTCTAGCACATGATGGAGATAAATCAGAGGGAAAATTTTGATTATTCTGCAATACAATTTGGCCCATGAGTAAGTTACTACGACTACAGATAGTTGGATACAGCAGAGGCCACTTTTGACAGGTGGTGGTACAATATGCATGGTAAAAATCAGGGCCTGCATCTAACATTATTAAGTCAAAGTCAGAACCTTCATTCAAGACAAAAAACAACTAACATGCTATGAATTACTCATTTTTCATCAGCTATAAGTTGCTTAAGCAACATATGATATCTCATGGCCAACCTTGGTCTTATGTATTGTGGAAGTTTTCACTTCATAATGGAACATTTAAAAAGGCAAAAAAGAAAACAACTGAATACAAGACATTGGAATATAGCAATACCCTACATAAAGATGACACGAAATAGGCAAAAATCTGAAAATACCAAATAATTTAAACTACAGCATAAGAGATAGAATTTGGAGATCCCAATCAGCTTGAAGCCACACATGTAAAGAATAAAACATAATTCAGCGGAAATAATATGAAGTCAAAAATCAACTTGAACGTACTCTGTAATGCTTCCCATTCTGGTACTTAGTAGCAGCTTTAGATAGCCTATATCGTATGCAATGCTTGGGATCCAGCCTTTCAACAACAGGGTCTACAAACTGCACATACCAATAGAAAGCAAGATAATGATAAGAAATATAGAGAAAAGAAAAAATTGATGACAAATAATAGGGAGTGAATAATCCGATTACCATACTCTGCTCATCAGAATAAATGACAATTTCATAGAATTGAGCCAGATGTTCCAAGAAAGCATCAACTCCAGGTCTTTTGAAAGTTTGCCAGCCTTTCTCTCGCTTTACATACCACAAAGATAACATACATTAAGCCACTTCACAAAAAAAATCTTCAATACATAATTGAGTATGAGAAGGATTTTAAGAGCTCAGGCACTTCTTATAAAATGAACAGACATGGATAAAATGAAACCAATACTTATGAATCGTGATATTGCATATGAACTAAGAATAACACATCAAATGATTTGCAGGATAATACCAACTACTTTCTCTGGTTTCTTGAAGAGCTTCCATTTTCAAAAAACTATTAAAAAGAGAAAGGAATACTGGCCCTACCGTCCAGTCATAGTGAATTAGTGTCTCTTGTAGATCTAGAACAAGAGTAAAAACATGTCGCTCTGCAGGATGCAAATCTGGAAGAAGCTTCTCTGAGTATGGTTCAGAAAAACTCTGTCATGAAAAAGAGAACTTGCGGTTAAAAAAAAAAAAAAAAAGTAAGAAGACAAAAGGATTTAGTATATTTTTTTCTCTAATCATGTACTCAATCCCCAAAAAATGTACTCAATCCTTTTGGGGATTGAGTACATGATTAGAAAGAGTAGAAAATTACAGATCAAAACCAAGCATGCACCTGAACTTGCTCTTCGGCTAACCTCCTCAGATCCAAGTAAAGTTCAATTGCTTTAGCGGGTACTGAGATGTTAGATATAAAAAGAATCAATGTAGATATCAATATTAGTCGGTTTTTTGCACCCAACTAGTGACAAATGCCAACCAAAATCTGTCAAAGTTTCACAAGATAGGCATGGGCATAAGGAGTGACATTTACTTGGCTTCATTCCATATGGATTCTTTACTTGCTATTATTAGACAATGAACAAGGTGCTCATCAATCAGAGGCCAGCTCCATTTGTTTCGGATACGAGGTATCTAGCGCATAGAATTTTGGGGGAGGGATGCGAGCTATACTTAGAATAAAATGGAGCACACAAGATGCCCCATACGCTCTTTTTGTAATATTAATATTTTTCAAGCTGCCAATTAGTCTGTGGAATTTATTTTTTATTTTTATTTTTAAGTGAATCAAGCTTAAAGTCCAGATCCCTCCAAAATGATAAAAAAATTTTTGATAAGTAAATAGTTTTATTAAAAGCGTAAGGCGCCCCTTAGTACGCTGAAAGTATACAAAAGGAAACACCTAACTAGGAATGGAAAAACGAACAAGAAAATCAGAATAGCTAATCGACACTGGTGACAAAAAGACCACCGTCCAAAGATACATCGTATGAAAAAACAAAGCTAAAATATCCTCCATAGAATCCTCCAGATCTTCAAAACACCTACGATTTCTTTTCGTCCAAGCACACCAGAAAATGCAGATAGGCACCATCTTCCAAATCGCAGCACTCCTTGCTTTCCAGACTTCCATCAACAAGCAAATAAATCGATAACTCTTTTAGGCATAACCCAAGACATACCAAACCGAGTAAAAACGTGAATCCACAGAGTGAAAGCCACATCACAGTGAAAAAGAAGGTGGTCCACAGTTTCCCCATCTCTCTTACACAAGCAACATCTATCCACAATGATGATATTCCTCTTCCTGAGATTATCCACCGTAAGTATCTTGCATAAGGCTACTGACCACGAAAAAAAAAAAGCCGCCCTCGAAGGAGTCTGAGTCTGCCACATACTCTTCCAAGGAAAACATCTACCTTCAGAGCTAGCCAAGGAGTTGAAGTAGGTCTTGACCTTGAACACACCTTTCTTGGAAGGGACTCACCAAAGTCTATCTGCATGATCTCTACTCACTATGGCTGAGTGTAGCACCTGAAAAAATGAGGCAAAGACACCCACTTCCCAATCATGCACCTCTCTGACAAAGCTCACGTTTCACTGAATAGAACCGCCCAAAATCTCCATGTTATCCGCTACAGAGGCATCCTCCACCCGAATAATACCAAAAGGAACAGGAAAAGCTTCTTTCAAAACCGTATCCCCGCACCACAAATCATGCCAAAATGATAAATAATTGGGTTAATTATAAAAAAAATCCTCCCAAACTAACAGTCGTTTTTAAAGTAGCCCCCTGAACTACCAAGTGTACTATTCGAACCCCCCAAACTACCAAAGAGTGCCAAAAATGCTCATTTTGTTGAAATATTCTTATAATACCCTTACACATGTCATATATTCAATTACAATTTTTTTTTAAAAAAAAAAAATATATATATATATATATATATATATACTAAAACAATTTAACAATTAAATTTAAAAGTCAAAGAAAAATTATATATATATAAATGAAGGAGTGGCTCGAGCCATCCCTTTGGACCAAATTTTGGCCAATGGGGGTGGCCGGCCACTCTCGTTTGGCCTAGGGGTGGGTTCGGCCACCCCCAAGAGCCAAACCCTAAACCTTTTTCTTCTTCTTCTTCTTCTTCTTCTTCTTCTTTTCCTTCTTTCTCTCTCTCTTTGGCCTAGTGGGGTGGCCGAACCACCCCCATGGGCCACGGGGGTGGTTTGGTCACACCCAGGCCAAATGGGGGTCAAACCACCTCCGTGGTCCATGGAGGTGGTTTCGGCCACCCCCATTTTGCTCTTTGGGGGTGGCTCCTCCTTTTTTTTTGAACTTTTTTTTTTAAGTCTTTATTATTTTAAGTTTTTTTAATTTAATTTTTTTAATTTTTAATTGAATATATGACATGTGGTAAGGGTATTATAGGAATATTTCGATAAAAGAGGCCTTTTTTGCACTCTTTGGTAGTTTGGGCCCTTTGGGGAGTCCTAGTAGTACACTTGGTAGTTAGGGGGCTACTTTAAAAACGGTTGGTAGTTTAGGGGGCTTTTTTATAATTTTTCATTTCTTTAGGGAAAAAACTATGCTCCTCTAACGCAAGCAAAAAGCTATCCCACCCACATGGCAAAGCATCAACAGGCCAAAATTTGCTATGGAATGATGGTAACAAAGTATACCGGACAAAATTAACTAACTTGCAGCATAGCCAATGACAAAAACCTACAAGAGAACTAATACTCCTCCTCCTCCTACTGCCGCTACTACTCTAAACATTTGGCTACCAGCCAAACTGCAGCCGTCATTGTCTACGTGGAATCTCTACATCTCAGTGTTCTTAAATATATCTTAAGTTGATATATGGTGTCAAACCCATCAACTTACCCCATTATCATCAAATTACATCTAATCCTAAAATTATTTCTCTTAGGCTTTGAATAAAAATATGAAGACTACGTCGCTAGTAAAAGAGAATCAAAGAGCACTAAATGGAATTGTACTTCAGGATCATAATTAGAAAATATAAACAACTCTCGGCAGTATGCTCTCACAAATAACTCATCCCATGACAGCCAACTTATATGGGAAAATAACAAAAACTTCAGATAGAGGAACACATAAACACAACACAACAGGCATAAGTAATAATCTGAAATGTGACACAAACCGAAACGTAGTTCAGGAACCCCTACCTGTCATTGCAGCAGAGTAGAGAAACCCTTGAATTTTCTGCGAAAAAGAGATTGATGACAAAATGTTACTCTTCTGATATCTCACATCATATTGTAAAATGAACAGAGTCACAGGTGAAGCTAACCCAATTTCCAGTGAGAAAAGCCCTTTAACTTATAGTTACCTCAACAGTAGGTGCATCATCGGGCACGGTGAAACTTGCAGATGATCGTAATGCCCTTGTCTTCTCCTCGATTTCCTCAGAAGTGTACGCTGCAAAATAAATCCCAAATTTTTGCAGTTCTCATTATCTCATTCATCCCAAAATGTCAGACCCACCACGCCAATTAGCATTCGCCGGTACTTTTCACTCCAAAAGCAACAAAAAACACTAACCAAACGACCCTTTTGAGATCAAAACCACACTCCCTCATTCAATCACAATTTTCTTGTCCTTCTCATTCAATACCAAAGCATAATTCAAAATAATTAGAATTCAAATTATCAAAGAATCAATTCGATCATCAATGTTATAACCGTCTTCTGGATCAAACGCAAATGCCCAAAACAAAAAACGACACCGTATTAGCTGAAGAAAGCGCGAGAACAAACCGTAGGAGGCGTAGCCGGCGTAAGCGGAGGCTCCGGTGACGGCTCCGATGATACCGTACTTGAGAAATCTCAAACCCTTGTTGCTGCTCGTAGCGTTCGCTTCAACAGCACTCGGAGAAGCATTACTAGCAGCTGTAGCATTCGTAGTAGTATTAGAAGAAGCACTAGCACTAGCAGTAGATGTAGCAATGGGCGGCGCTAATGGCTCTTTGGGAGCGCCCGATCCGGCGTCGGAGCTCAACAGGCGTCGATAGTGCTTGGAGACCACAGAGGCGATGCGGGATCGGAGAATTCCCGATGACATCGTTAGGGTTTTTGGGGATTGACTTGTGTGAATTTGGGTCTCTCTTCTTAGATCTCTGTGTGTCTTAGGGTTTTGAATCAGGGTTTTACGCAGAGAGGGGGTTTTGGATTGGGGGTGTTTGGGAATTAGGGGGGGTATGACTCTATTGAGGGTTATATGATGTGGGGGCGTTTGGGAGTCGGTGTTGGGTGGTTCTAGTCCGAGAGTGGAATCCAGAGAAGTCACTGTTTGCTGCCGACTTACTTTTTAGGAGGTTTTTTAGACGGGCATTCATTCCCAACTAAGGGTGTAAACGAGCCGATCCTGAGCGGGTATTGCCTGTCCGGGATCGGCTCGTTTAAGTTATAATCGAGTTCGAGCTCGACACGAGTTGAAAAATTATGTGCGAGACCGGCTCGTGTAGAAAAAATGTTGTCCGAGCTCAAGCTCGAGCTCGACCATTTTGGTCAATCCCGAGCTTGAGTACTCGGCTCGAGCTCAGCCCATTTCATAATTCAAAATTATTGATCTTAGAATAAAAAAAAAAAAAAAAATCACGAATTTCACATAGTGTGCAAATTGCACTATCAGGAATCCAGGATTTTGCATTAAGCAAGTCACATAGTGTGCAAATTGCACTATCAGTAATCCAGGATTTTACATTAAGCAATTGCCAATGAATATAAAATCGAAATACACAATTACATAACTAAAGAAATAAAATAAAATTACTTTTAAACAAATACAATTAGAAATATAAGAAATTACAATTCTGAATTACAAATTTTCAACTACAAAAATAAAATAATATTACATTTAAACAAATACAAACAGAAATATAAGAAATTATAATTACAAACATGAATTTTTCAAGATCTTTTATAAATTATAATTATAAGATTACAATACTTACATGTGATGTGGATTTAATCAATACTTACGTACTTAATAAGTTAATATAGATAGATATAAATCATATACATGATAATGATGTTTTCATATAATCTAAGCACTATCATATGATCTCGAATAAAAAAGTATTATCGTTTTATTTTTTGCATTAAAAAAAATTAACAGTCAATATAAAAACTAACTAACTTATATTAAGTTAAAACATTAACAATGTCTTACAATGATAATTATTATATTATCATATAGTCCTATATGATAATACTAATCAGATCATATCTACCAACTAACGGTTATATAATACAATGTTAAATCATATGATCTAAATTATAATGATAATTCAAAACTTGTGAATTGTGATTACAAGTTATGAATTATCATTATAATTAATATATAAGTAATTTCAATCCTAATAACTTAATTTGGGATTGTATGAATCACATTATTATTATATATGAATAATATTATTAAGTTTCATAAGTGTCATTATATCATATGAATAATGTGAATTCATAATTACGTACGTATGTAATCTATATACATAGTCATTGACTCATTGCATCTAAATATTACTAATAATTATTAAATACTTTAAATCATAAATCATACTTATTAAGTGTATGAGTGTATCTAACTAAGTATCTAAATACTAAACTATTATATTAGTATGAATTTGTATACTATAGTCTATATCATATATGACACTATATAGCTGTAATTATATATGTTACTAATATAATAATATGTATATATATTTATGATTATAAATTATGAATCATATCATATCACTTGATTTATGAGATTATCTATGGATCTATAATAAGTAATTAAGTATGATTTTTATAAATTTACGAGTAATAAATCATAATTATCAAATTTATCATAATTCATAATTACTTACTAATAATACTAATATTATATGATCATATGATCTAAGTATTATCATATGATAGTATATTTAACATATTAACATGATCTAACAATCCGTATGTAATGATTATTAAATATTTAATGATAATACTCATAGCATATAGTAAAGTGATTACATATTTTATATTTACATAAATTACATGTCATATGGTAGTATGGTATAATGTTATATTATTATATGATCATATAATCCTATAAATTATAATCTTATTATATTACATGAATAATTTGATTAAGTATCTGGATTGTCATTATATCATATCACTAACAATTAATTATTGATATTATTCATTTTTACTATTTTATATAAATATGACCAATTAATATATATTGACCAATAACTATTGTTATTTGTTACTTAATTTATGCTTACATAATACACATAGTATATTATTCATTATATATATATATATATATATATATATATATATATATACGACTATACGAGTCGAACCTTATACGAGCAGGTTCACGAGCTTTAGTCGGGTCGAGTCGAGTTTATACAAGTTTACATCGTTTAATAATCGAGTTTGATTTTCGTGTTCACGAGTAGCTCATTTAATAATCGATTCGAGCACGAGTTGAGTTTATTCGAGCCAATCTCGAGTAAGCTCACGAGTAGCTCAGCTCGTTTACACCCCTATTCCCAGCTAACCAAATGTCCGACCCGGCTAAGCAAATGTTCAAGTATTCGTAATCAGCTCTTTAATTTTTTTTTAAAAAAATTAACTTTAAAAAATTATTTTTGTTAATTTAGTTAGTCACTTTTTAAAGTTATTAAATAATAAACTCTCTACTTTAAATAAATGCTATTTTTTTTTTATTGATAAAGTTAACTACTTTTTTTTTTTTTTTTTTGATAAGTAAGAAATTTTTTATTAAAAAAGCGAAAAGCGCCCCTAAGTATGCATGAAGTATACACAGGAACAACCCAACTAGCTCACAGAAGATAACCCACAAGGACCTATGCACACACAATACCCAAAGCCCCCAAAAATCCAAAATCTAGAAGATACTCCCATAAAACCCAAACTATAAAAGAAGCCCCCACCCAAAACACATGAAAAAACCCCCAAAACCCTAAACTTCAAATACAAGCAAACCCAAAATACAGAGGGAAAAACCCAAGAACAACAACCCTCAAAAGATCCTAGACAAAAACCAAAAGCCCAAGGAACGACCTAAAAACCAACCCAAGCATACAACTCTACAACATAAGGTTATTTCCTTTCCTACTCCTAGCGGAAGGCTTAGCGTCAACATAGTTGATAGAGCTATGCAGATTCAAAAGCTCCCTCTTGCCTTTGGACTTTTGGCGCGATATCATATTGTCACGCTGAAATTCTTCTTCCATGACATCCCGAATCGCCAGCACCTCCTCCCCAAAAGCACCCTATGACGGCCAATCCAAAGGCAAAACATCCCAAAAATCAACGTCTTCCTCCCAAACCACAATCTCTCTGTTATGATCAAAACCGATCGGCCAATTCCGAGATTGGGAGAATCCATTAACCTCAACAAGTGAAGAACTTGGAGTAGCCTCTAGGAGGGGAGGAAGGCCCGACTATCCCTCCATCAAAGATCTTCCGAGGTGAAGAGGAAGTGGTTGGCAAATCCGGGCGAGGGTTGAGAATCCCCTTTCTAAGAAAGTCCTTCACTGGAAGCTCAACAACCTTTTTCGCTAGAGGCTCTGCAACCTAAGCCTTATTAATAGCTAAGTCGACGACCATCTTCTAGGCTTTCAAGGAATTTGAAAGTAGCACATCATTCCACTTCAACGAAACCCCTTACCTGAGTACCCTCACCTTCCTAATATAACTCTGAAAAGGCTTAGAAATCATTGGGGGAGAAGAACGCAGCTTCTCCCCCAACTCAGTCACTCCAGAGGAAGGAGAGGCCATGAGTTGAGAGACTGCCAAAGAAGCACCGAAAGGCTTAAAGGCAGTGACCCAGTTGGGATCCACCTTCAAGCTGCTAGACGCTCCCCCTGAAGAGGAAGACCGAATCGAAAAAGCCCCTGGAACTGCCGGCGACGAGGTCTCTGGCCGAAGAGATGGCGCCGGAAAGGCAAAAGACACCCCTAGAACTGCTATAGCCTTCCTCGATGAAACAGCCTCCAAACCCCTAGGAGGAGGACGAACCAGAGAGAACCCTGAAGAAGACGAACCAACCGGAAGAGCCTCTGGAACTGCAGACAATGAGGGCTCCAGCCAAGACGGCGCTGGAAAAGGAAGCGTCCCTGGTTCGGTCGTTGTATGTGCTTTAGGTTTCAGCAGGAGTTGGGCCAAGTGAAAACCAGAACATTTTTTACCCAGGCCAGACCCGACAAGCCGGCCCAAAAAATTCCTAATAGCCTGACCCAAGACCACTTTCAAATCGTTGACCAGCTTGCTCCACGTGCGCATCATAGAACGTTCAAAATTCAAATTTGAACGTGGGGGAGGCTTCTTGAGACCGATCTTTAACCAATGGATCATGTTGGCAACCCACCGCCGAGCTCAAGACTTGCTCTGCATGAGTTGGCACTGGGAGGGGATCAAGAGCACTAGGCTCCTTCGACGAAGCCCTTAACCCGGAACGAAGATCCCCCACAAAGGGCAACTTTTTCCCAGCAAAGGTCAGAACCGAGCACAACACCTCCGCAAAGGACAACCCCACCCACTTTGAAGCCAAGCCCAAGCTTGGCCCTAGCACCTTCGCATCCTTCTTGGTCGACGAAGACGAGGAGCCTTGCACGCTACCCACCGTAGCAGAGAGGAAGTCGATAGCCTTACGCAACTCGCCAGAGAATTTCTGCCATCCCCACCCTCCACGACCCTCAAGGATGATAATGAAACCTTTCCGACTGCCCAAACCAAATACTGTCGCCTCTAAGAAGCGCCCAGTTCTGTACCCACCCCTCCGAGCAATCAAAATTTTTGAGCCTTCTCGGAAAGACTTGACAAATTCTTGATCTTCCGGAATACTCATTAGCACCTCCAACGACGATGCTAACCAATCAGAGCACTGAGCACTCAGTACAACCTCACTCAAAAAAAAAAAAAATCTCTTCTCCACCACCCTCAGTATCGACGCCCCATCCAAAACCACGATTGCAAAAGACTTCGCCTCCACATAAAATTTCTTCTCCATCTCGCTACACCCTCGAAAAACAGACGTCCAAACCAGAATGTTCACATCGCCGAGATAGAGATACACCCAACCAGAGTAGCACCGACTGACTTCCCTACGAGAAACACACCCCACATACCTTTTGTGTTTATTTATTTTTATTGAATGATGATCAGACAATATGCATGGTGTGAGAGCCGGCCCTCCCCCTCTACAACACCTATTGATAAAGTTAACTACTAAAAGCATTCAATACATTAAATTCAAGTCAAGTCAAACCTTTGCAACATTTAATGCAAAAAATAATGTTAAAAAAAATTTAACATTCATTTTTTAGCTCTTTAGATTTAAAGAGAGATTATGACGGATGTTAAATTTAACTTTTGATATAAAGTTTTGTTAAATGGTAATTTTTGTGTGTTTTGTTAAAATGTAGAGAAATGCCAAATTTAAAGAGCTCATTGTGTGTACTCTTAAGAAGGTAAAATTGAATGAAATATCATCTGCATCTAGCTAACTATTTTAACAAAAAAAAATTAGACTCACCAAATTTGGCGAGTAATGTACACTCACCAAATGTTTATAAGGCATTTTTTTTTTTTTTTTTCATTTACTGTCTTCTCAATAAAGAAATAATAGAGAAAACAAAGAAAGAATAAGAATATTCTTGATAAATAATATTTAAATAAAATAACGAAAGTAGATAGCTAAAATTGAAAATGAAATATATGTGCTTTGTAAAAGTAGGTAGCTAAAATAAACATTGTAATCTTTTTTAAGTTAAAATGGAGAAAAGATTTGCTAAGTAAGAAGTGAATGCTTTAAAGATTTTGCATTGCAAATTCTTTTGTGTTCCTTTTAGTTTGAACCTTCATCTTTATTGGAAAATTGAACCTTGTATTTCATATGCTCTCTCTTTTTTTTTTTAACAAAATATCTGAGTATTTTATTGATCAAAGATCACGAGCATAAACCTCTTACATCACAAAGCATAAAGTTCTGCAAAATCATAGTCATATGCTATGATTTTACAAAGTCATAGATACAAATAAAATTCTTACAATAAAGTGATATCTATGATTTTTATTTTTCGCTAACCCATGTACAAAGGGTAGCCAAATATCTTAGACAAATTTATTTAAATCGGCTGTGAGAGATAAACCCTTCACACTGAATTATCCAGGCCGTGAGAGATAACCCCTCAAAAAAAAAAAAAAAAAAAGAACCTTCATCCCATAGATTGCACATAAGGGTAGATCAAAAGAGAAGAAAACTATTATTCAAAGCAAAATCATAACCAGCAAACAGCTGCAACGGTCAGATAGGAGATGAACGGCACAACACGAAAATAGATAAATGGATGCATAGCGGAGAGGCAAAAAGTGTTGATCTGGTCGGAGAACACCTACAAACAAAAGAGAAAATCAGAATGGGAGGAAGAGGGTAGGAGCGGGAAGTCTAGTGCCGGCTTTCCCTCCTCTCTTCCTCTCTCTTATGATCCTTATATATGCTCATTTGTTATTGGATCTTATTTTAGTTTGGTGTATTTGTAAAGTTCGTTGTCCTGCTAATTGTCCTGCCTTGCGTATAATCTTACAAAATGGTTTGCCTTTTACTGATCAAAGCAGAAGCATTCTTATTTCAGACATTTTTTCTTCTTCTTATTATTGCAGTTCCTATTAGTGATATCAACTGCCAACCCTTTTAGCTTGTTGTTTTTTTCTCTCCCTTTTTTGAGTTTTTCTCTTTAATTGTGTTGTTGTTGCAATAGTTGCTCAGAAAAACAGTACCATTATCATTAATTTCTAGAGAGAGAGGGTCTAGAGAGTTTCTAGAGAGAGAGTGAGCTTGAGTTTATTGTGTTTTCCGGGGGTAGGTTGAGAAGGGGGGGGGGGGGGGGGGGGGGGGGCTCTACGCCTCTCTCCTCCGGTGGCTACTTTCCTCCTTACTCTTCTAGGGTGGGGGAGATTTTTTTTTGTTCTTCCCTCGTTAGATCCAATGGAGTTTAGGTGTCTTCCAACCATTAGGGTTGTGAACTTTTGTCCCCCCAAGTTAGATCCGTTGGTGGTTGGTGTTCCCTAGCATATACTTTCACATGATTTGGGTTGGGGAGTGATTTTCTGGTGTCTCTGGTAGAGTTTTTTTACCTTGTTTTTTTTTTTTTTTTTTTGGTTTTTTCTTTGGAGTCAGATTTGCTCACTCCGGCTGGTTCTTCTAAGGCACGTGCCTCTCTACGGGGGTTACTGGCTTCTTCCAGTCCAGTAGCTTCCAGCCACGGCTGTGCCGATTCTTCACTCGTGGCACATGTAGGAGGTCACTCCCTGGTTTAGCGCGTGTGAGCCACGGTTTGTCCTCCAGGGTGCGGTGGGTGGTTCCGAGGTCTTTTGCTGTAAAAGAGGTCCCCAATGACGGCGCTTCCCGGCACCAGTCCTGTTTGAATTTTTGTTTAGGTGTTTTTTTGTTTTGTTTTTTTTTTTCCACAGTCTGCCTGTGTGATACTTAAATGTTATAGGACTATTTGTTAGCTTATGTGCTAGATCTGTCCTCTATTATTTGTTAATTGTGCTTAAATGTAAAGAGTGGCTCATTATTGTCCTTATAATGTTTATGTATTGTTTAGGTTGCTGTTCAAGTCAAATTTTTCTGACTTAGGGTGTTGGGGTATTGTACCTCATTTCTCTGTATTTGTCCTTGCCTTGGGACTTTCTTCAATAATATATAATAGCACATGTTATTTGTTCAAAAAAATAAAAAAAATTAGTTGCTCAGAAAAGAAAAGAAAAATTGTTTTCCTGAATTGGGTTTCTGAGATAGTTCACCATAAATAAATTACTGCTTTAAGTATTCTTATTTTTCCACAATTTTGTGAGCAATCGCTCCTGACAAATTCATTCTCTCTTTTGATTGTATTTTATTTCATAATGTTTTTCTAGATACTATAAAATTTCATAACCCTTTCAATCATATTTGCATTATGTACATCGAAGTTAGATAAACAAAATAAAATGGGAAAACTTTAATTATAACTCATAATCTTTTATCACTTTTGAAAAAAGGTATCCAAACTTTAAAAAGTGTCAATTTAGAGTATTCATCTTTCATTTTTTTTTTTTTTCAATTTCAACCCTCTATTATAATTTTTCGTTAAATCATGTCAAATTTTTTTAAAAATACCCTTTCTTTTTTTTAGAAAAAAAAAAAAGAAAAAAAAATTGCTACGATGGTGTTGGTCAAAATTTAACAGAATTTGTAAAAATATCCATGCTTGAATCTTTGAATTTTTTTTTTTTTTTAAAAAAAAAAAATAAAAAAATAAACACAAAGGTATTTTGAAAATTTTGATAGAATTTAACGAAAAATTCAAACCTGAGGTTGAAATTGAAAAAAAATTAAAATATGAATACCTTAAATTGACACTTTTTAAAATTTGAATACCTTTTTTTGAAAGTGATAAAAAAATCAAGGATTATAGATAAAATTTTTCCAAACAAAATTGTAACCATAAAAGTAGCTCATCTTCTTCCCACTTAAAATAGAGATGTGCATGATCATGTTCTTATCCCACTTAATTATGACTGATTTTTTTTTTTTTTTTTTTTTTTTTTTTTTTTTTTTTCTGTTATTGCATAATTAACAAGTAATCAATTGTAGTCAAGTAGAGTAACTTAGTTTGTTGGTATATATATTATTATCGGCAACCACTTGGGTCTTTTCCTTTTGCCCATGACAACAACCTCATCTGAAATACCTTTGTTTTTTTTGTTTTCGTTGCTTTTGTTGGTGAAAGGTGGAGTAGAATATTTTTTTTTTAAAAAAAAAAAAAAATTCTTTTCCACAACAAATATGGACGGGGAAACGTAGAATCTTCTTAAAGGTTCAAAGGGTTGTTGTTAGGCAGAGATCTAACTTTCATGTTGTGCCCACCAAAACAAAAAAGGGAGGTTCTTGATATTCTCTTTGAGATTAGAATGTCAAAATCACAACAAAAAGAATTTTTCAAGTTTGTCATTTAATCAGCTAGAGAGTCGTGTTATGCGGAATGAATCATGTTCGAGAACAAATTGATAAGAGACGTGAAAAAATTGATTTCTTATAAGATAAGATTGGGCTTTTTAAGTGATTATACGGAGCTCTAATTATAACTTTTGATTGGTTTTTTCAGAACGATAGTGCAAAATTAGCTAGCGTTTTTTTTAAAGTCATTACAAATAGACAAATACTATTAATATATACCAAATTGATTTGTGTAATGCTTGTTTTAATTTTAGTGGAGAGAACTATTTGCTCAAGTTGGTTTTGCTTCCTTGGTAAGGAAACAAAAGGTGGCTTTGGTCCTCTTATCATTCATGCACTACTCAATTACCCCAAACAAATGAGAAAAATGCTCAAGTATTTTGCCCACTTTTACCTTGTGGCATGCTTAATTCTAAAATGAATTTGTATAAAAAAAAAAAAAAAAAAAAAAAACGATAATATTCATGAATGCCTTAATAATCTATTCATTCTACGTGGAGTATTCATATTCCGAATATAATACTGACTTTTTCAGAAAAGAACAATTTATTATTATTATTATTTTACTTTTTCTTTTGAGGGATTAGGTACATGTGTAAAGAGGTATACATATAATTGAACCAATGGTGAGGCCCTTAAGCATACCACGTGGCAGGGTATGCCGTCTTTACATGACCATAGGATGAATGATTGTAGATAACCTGTCCCAGTTACAATCATCCACGTGTTACCATTAAGTAAATTAAAATTCAGAAGCCTCCATAATGAGAAGGTAACAGGAAACAAAGGAAATAACTAACATGCTTAAAGCTTAAGGCTGTGATAATCTTAATCCAGAATTCTAGTGTCACTTGATTAACTTCCAACCACCCCCACAAGCAGATGTTTCTGTGTTTCAGCTACAGTATGAGAGTCCATGGCCTTGTATGACAGATACCTGTATAATTTGTCTCTTGCACCCACCTTATCACCCTCACATTTCATGGGGCTATACTTTGGGATAAACATAGATGGGATGAGATTTCTTGCAATTTTATTTTTTTTTTCCCGAATTTAAGAGAATTTAGATAGAGAATAAGAGAGGGGGACAAGTCTCAGGATAGTCGAGTAGGTGAATCTCACACTTTGAACATTATGAGAACTTGCTCGAATGCTCTAGAACTTGCAATTCACTTTCTCATTCTTTGTCTGAATTCTTTGAAATTCGGGCATGAAATTCCAAGAGATTTGAATCCAACACTTAAAGGTTGAGACCAAGTATAGTACCATATACTTGTCAAATAGTCTGTATTGGATTTAGATATCTTGAAACTCCATGCTAAATTTCAAAAAATTCGGACTGGGAATGAGAGAGGGGAACGGGTTTCAAGGTGTTCGAACAAGTCTTTAGACTGTCTAAAGTGTGGAGTTCACCTAAACATTTAGAGACCCGCACCCCTTTCTTATTCCTTACATGAATTCTTTAAAATTCGAGCATGAAGGTCTAAGAGATCTAAATCCAATACAGACTTTCTCACAACTCACAAGCATATATATGGTACTTGGTCCCAACCTCTAAGAAGATGCCACCTCTCAATAATAAAGCTAGAAAGCAGCCAACCTGTATTTAGTAAAATGAAGATTACTCTTTAGTCTTTAACAAAAAGGGTGACACCTAGAAAGTTCAAAATAGTCAAGTAAATGGAAACACACCCTTCATTTGGCAAGTGGCAGCCTTCAGAAATGACACAAGTCACACAACTTCTCAAAGGGCAGTTTCTTGCCTTGGCACTTGGGACACCATTCAAAGGGATATTTGTGGACACCCACCCATACCCTTGTAAATCTAAGATTTGAGCTCCTATATATATATATATATACACACACACATATGAGAAACCCTCAAACCATTAGCAGCTTAGAACTCTTTCAAGACCCCCATCTAAGATTAAACTCCTTTCCCACCTCACATCTTCATTCTCCAAGGAGCTGCTTTCTTCAGCCAGAACGGAGAGAAGAAATGGATCAAACTGAGTACCACAGCAAACAAACCTTGACTCAGTTGATAAACATTCAGGTTCTAAAAAAGATCACACAGTTGCTAGTCTCAGTTTCTGTGTTTTCTTTCTTCTTTTCTTACCCATCTTTGTTTTCTTTCCTCCAGTCTTTCAACTTATACTTCTCTACATTCTCTTCCCATCTGTTCTCCCACACAATAGACAAAAACTGCATATTTCTCCTCTGCAATGGACTCGTAGTTTTCGTTGCAAAATACTCGGGCCTAACAAGGTCTCTGTCCGGGTCTAATAATAATGAAGAATCCTTCAAAAGTATTGGAGATGGTTTACAGCCCGAATCATTGATATTGGAGACCAAAGAGCCAATGTCGGATAAGGAAGCTTTGGTGGAAAGCATTGGTTCTGCAGAAAATGTTGCTGTCGAAAAGGAAAGAGAAATGGACCATTTCATCAAAGAAGTCGAAAAAGAAACTGAAAAGTCAGTTGTGGAGGAAGGAGGAAGAGGAGGAGAAAGCAGGCTTTCCATTTCAGAAGAGGATCAAGAAGAAGAAGAAGAAGAAGAAGGAAATGGGATGTCGATCATGAGTACAGAGGAACTGAACAAGAAATTTGACGATTTTATTAGAAGGATGAAGGAAGAAATAAGGATTGAAGCTCAACAACAACTAGTCATGGTTTAGTAATCCCCCTTAATTATCTTGTACTCACAAAATTATCAAATTTCTCTTGTTCCAATAGTTGTTTACTCTTCTTCTGTCAGCTGTATGTGAAATATGTACTCTAGGAAATCTCTATTCTACTCTTTGTTTCTTTTTCCTTGGAGGAGAGGGAAGGAAGAAACATTTGTTTGTGGTCGTAGACTTGTAGTATTTCATTGTTCATTGCAAGTATATTGTACTAATGCGAAGCATATCCTATCCTCAGCTTTTACTGTAAGTTATTTATAGACTTATTTACCATGTCAGCTACTAAATACCTCAAATATTAACTAAATAATTAAATATTTTTGCAATAAATTATAGTAACAACTGTAATATCTCATAGACAGAAATCACGCACAGTAAGCTTCTAAAAATTGTCCAACCATAAACAAGTGATTCATAAACAAATGTTTCAGATTTAGAAGCTATATGGAAATTTCATATGCTACTTTAAGCACATAATTACCTCATCTGTTTAAATGTCATATGATTTCCAACCCCCATTTTGATAAAAATGCTTGCAATTTAAGCTAAGCACACTAGTGAAAGCGACTGTTATTATTAGAATATTAATTAAATGATTAAATTTATTATTTTTTGTCAACCCAAATTTTTTTAGACAAATAGTGATTTAATATAATTAAATATTTCACACGTTAAATCTGAAAAGAGTTTGAGATTACATGTGAGGCGGAGTGATCATCGATCCTGATCACCATTTGATACAAACAGGATAATTGATTACTCCTTTTTCTTTTTCTTTTTCTCCTCTCTCTCTCTATTTAAAGAGGGGAAGGGGAAAAATGGGATATTACGAGAGAATAACAAACAAATGAGACAATGCTAACTGTTAAGGAGCTGAAAATGGATCAAATGAATGACTCGGTCCAATTGAAGAACTGGGGCCGTCGTAAAAGGCGGTAAGCATAGACAGAGTTTTGTAAACTGAACAATCTACGAAAGAACAATGAATGAGAAAGAGTATGACTATCTCGAAACCCTTCAATCCTACCAGGATCTCCAAAATTAAGAGGGGACACAGATAATGGCATGATCTTTAAAATACCTTTCAACCCTACTCGGACTCCTACTAGACAACAAACATGACCATCAATAATCGGATGAAGGGGCAGCACTTTAAACCAACAAAAAAAAAAAAAAATGGTGGCAAGCACTCTCAACTTAGTTTGTGGTCTATGTTTGCTGATGACAATGAAGAATGTGAAAGGAGATGCACATATCAATACATATGTATCTCATCGTACGAAGGCTCTTTGATGTAGTTGGACTTACATAAATTGGATGAATTTAATGGATTTGAAAGAAGTGGTTGGACTTACATAAAATAAAAAATAAAAAGAAGTCGTTGGCAATACCCTCATATAATATGATTTAAGAAATAATATAATGCTATCATTATATTTAATGAATATAGGCCCATATGGAAATGATGCTTAATTAAGCTGCTTTAAGCTTAGGAAAAATATGAATTAACTTGGGATAAAGTTTTTGTCGAAACGGGTAGTAGAAAATTTATTTTAAATTAATACATTAAATTGATATTTATTTTTAAAGTATGTGAATAATGTGATTGTTAATCGCTTTACTGACAAATGCCACCTATTTTGTTAAACACATTAAAAGTTTTAACGTCATAATTATATGTTTTAAAGATAAATGTCAACTTAATAATCTAAATTAAAAGATTTTTTTTTTTTTTCAACTGAATTTAAAAATAATATTTTTCCATAAGTGAGGTTGTTGTTTGGCAGCGTCATAAAGTCTTCTTCACAAAATAAAAACAAACGGAAGGTAAGTGGGAGTGTCAATTAAGTTTCATCAAAGTTGACATGGAATGGCCCCCCAGCTTAAAGTCTTCCTATTCATAGTTTAAAGACAAATATAAGGTTGTTGTTATCATGTACAACAATGTGCTTATCTCTACAGAGTGTGATTATATTTAATAATGATTTAGGGTTACAACATAATATATTTCTAACAAAATTCTACTATACGGACAGATACAGAAAACCCAAAAAATGGCGTTGCAATGCTCCACCAATTGGTCACTATACTAGTACTCTCGTATTACTCTCTACGCACAAGAGAATATGAGCCACTTGTTCCAACAAATGTTAAGTGTGAGTGCCAATTAAGATTCATCATTAACACAACCACGCTTAAACCCTAAATTAAACCTAAAATGTAGAGATCTATTTTATTCATTCAAAAACTTTAAATGACATGACAATATATTTACTATTTGACAATACATAAACAATTAAATATGTGAAATTTAATTTGGATCATGAAATGATCATCTCCATTTCACTTAAAATTTTAACCCTAATAGAATGATTACACTTGCATGGAATCTTAACCCCAATAGGACTGGAATATGTTCCTCTCAATTTTACAGTCAAAATTTTATTTCGCATATTTAATAATGTACTTGATGTCACATTGTGAATATGTTGCCACATCATTTAAATTATTTAAATAATATGACATTATATATACGGTCAAATACAATAAAATAAAATATTTGCCATAAAATAACTTTTTACTCTATTATATGTATGAGATGGAAGGTATCTTAGGGACCAAATTAAACACATTCATGCTCAAGTCATCAATTGTTTTCTGAGATGAGTGAAGTGGTCCTAGAAAAAGGGAGAATCCCCCTAAAAAAAAAAAAGAAAAAAAGAAAAAAGAAAAAGAAAAAGGGAGAATCGAATCAAAGAAAATAACTTCAGGCTTTTTCTTCTTTTTCTTTTCTTTTGTTTTTTTTTTTTGTTTTTGTTTTTTGTTTGTTTTTTTTTTTCTGACAAATGTAATCCATCGCCATTCCTGTTAAAAAGAAGACTGAATGAATAAACATATATGAAGGTGAATGCCAATAATTTGCTCATATTCTTGTTCTTTTTATTAAATTACAATATTAATTAAATGATTAATTTTTTTAGATAAGTAATAGTTTAATATAGTATATATAAGAACAAAAGATCTCAATTCAAACATTTTCTTTTTCATTCACCTTCTCATTTTAATTAAAATTTGAAAAAACTTCATTTATAACTCATTATCTTTCATCACTTTTGATAAAAGGTGTCCAAACTTTAAAAAGTGTCAATTTAAGATATCAATTTTTAATTTTTTTTCAATTTTAACCATTAATTAGAATTTTCCGTTAAATCATATCAACATTTTCAAAATCCTATGTGCTTATTTTTTAACAAAATAAAATGTTTCAAATATTTAGGCATGAATATTTTTACAAATTCCATTAAATTCTTACAAACACCTAGATCTTAACAATTTTGTTTTTCTTAAAAAAAAAAAAAGGAGGAGCATTTTAGAAATTTTGACAGGATTTAACGAAAAATTCTAACGGATGATTGAAATTGAAAAAAAATTAAAAGATAGATACTTTAAATTGACACTTTTTAAAGTTTTAGTATATTTTTTAAAAAATATATAATAAAAGATCAAAGATTATAAATGAAGTTTTCTCTTAAAATTTTTACGTATTGAACTTCACTTATTAAAATTGAAAAATTTGATACCACACGTTAAAGAACATTAAATTTATTACTCTCCATCAACTTAATCATTTAGAATTAATTGATAATTTAACATTTAGTTACTTGAGCAAGACATATCAACAACTTGAATTGGATGGGACTTTCCACGTGGTCCATTTTC
Organism: Alnus glutinosa; assembly: GCF_958979055.1. Lineage (NCBI taxonomy): Eukaryota > Viridiplantae > Streptophyta > Magnoliopsida > Fagales > Betulaceae > Alnus > Alnus glutinosa. The sequence continues at coordinate 28,795,509 of NC_084893.1, forward strand.
TGGAAGCCAAATACCCACACACACACACACACACACACACACACACACATATATATATATATATATATATATAAATGAAAATTGATGTGACAAAGTTTCATTCCCACGCAACAAGATCTACTTCCCTAGAGACAAAAATGAAATTAAACTAAATGCATCCACTAAAATCATTTTTCAATTCAACCTATTACTATTAGGCCGACACTTCATTGCGTCCCATTTCCCCATCATCAAGAGGATTCCCACTTACAAATGCCAAGTGTCAATTACTCGGGTTTAAGGGTACGTTTGGTGTGTACTATGATTATACGTACCATTGTAATGAAATAATTATTTTTATTTATTAGTTTGATTGTAACACTATAATAAAACCTTAAATATGTATTTTATTGTTTGATACCAATTCTTCTAAGTCGAAATATTTGAAACACATTTGCTCTATCCAGACTAAGAGATCTCGAGATATTCCACACCTTGTGAAATCTTTAGGTTCGAGGTGTTCAATCTACCGAGATATATTATAATCCAAGGTTCTCTCACCAAGGTGACCCTGCCGGGTTGGACTAAAGTGACCCATCCGGGTTGAACCTCCGAATTGACTAAGCGACCATGTGGCTTTGGTTTTGATTATTTTTTCAATATATATATATATATATATATATTATTTTTACAAATGAAAGGATTGATTGAAGTTGTCCTTGACTAGCTTTGGTCGGTAGATGTGGCCAATGAATCCAAGAATCTTTATATGGTTGGGAGCTGAAGAGCTTTCATTTTCATACCCTTATAACTATGGATTCACATCAAAAAGCAAATGTGTAATCTTTCTTCAAAGTGCAGTCAGTCTCATTTTAAATGAACATGTTTGCATGATTCTCACGCTCTATCTCTAGAGGCTATAGCCTATTACCTATATTGGAGGACATCAATGACTTGTGAGGGGACGGTGGGTGACTCGTGAGGGGACGGTGGGTGAGATCTATAAGGACTAATAGGGGAGAGAGAGAGAGAGAGAGCTACTCTAGATGTCTTCAAGTGAAAGCATGTAGTCCTAAAATTATCTTCATTCTTCCCTCAAAAAAAAAAAAAAAATTAAAAAAAAAATTATCTTCATTCTTGTACGGCAGCAATTATTTAATTTAAATAACTCAAATAAAAAAAATAGAAAGAAAGAAAAATATTCATTCGAAATTGTTTTCAGAAGAAATAAACAAAACAAACATCAGATTTCCTTTGTTTGCCCTAACTAAGACTATGTCCACCGAGTTGTTGCAATTTTTCACTATAACAAAGATAATAGTATGGATGAGTTTGCATACATGCCATTTTGTGTAGGGGCGGAACCATCCTTTAGATTGAGGGTCTCTAGCCTTTCAACATTTTAAAATGTTCTTTAAATTTTTACATTTTTTATTAGATTGACTCTCTAAAATAAATTTTTTACTCTCCGTCTATTATTATTATTATTATTATTTTGTTTTTAATTTCATCACTTCACTTAAAATTATAATTATGCCCTAATCCTGTGTTCCCATGTTACTGTGTATAGATTTCTCGCAGGGCTCCACATAATCCATCATGACGGGAAATTTTTATTTATAATTTCTGATCTTTTAACACTTTTAAAAAAATGTATCTAAACTTTAAAAAATGTCAATTTAGGATATCAATCTTTCAATTTTTTTTTTTCAATTTCAACATTCCGTTAAATCCTGTAAAAATTTCTAAAATACCCATATTTTTTTAGGGAGGATTTAGTTGTTTGTCAGAATTTAACGGAATTTACAAAAATAAACATGCTTAAATCTTTGAAATTTTTTATAATTTTTTTTTAAGAAAATAAACATTGGGATATTTTGATCTTTAAGATTTAACGTAAAATTCTAACGGAAGGTTAAAATTGAAAAAAATTAAAATATTAATACCTTAAATTGATACTTTTTAAAATTTGAAAATCTTTTTCCTAACGAAAGATCATGACTCATCCCCATTGGATCTCCACGTGACACTAGAATCCAGTTGTCTGGACCCATGACATTGAAATCATTCTGGTTGAATGAAGGCGACAGTGATTTTAGTGGCAACTCTAGCCACCACAAGTTTCACTTTCGACGCAATAGAGCATTTCATAATGCTACTGCTACTACATATATTATATATATACATTTCGCCAGTGTCGTCCTAACAAATTGAAATCGTCGCCTTTAATATTCCAGTGATAAAGCCTGACGCCCGTTACGTCAACTTTTTAAGGCGGCAATTTTAGATAATCTTTTCTTCACGCCACTACATCTTTGCTCCTACCGTAAGTCATCTTAGGCCTAGAAGGTCATCTCTGTCTTCTTAAAAGTCAAACTCCTTTTTATATTTGATGGAAATTTTTTTTTTTTAAAAAAAAAAAAAAAAAAAAAAAAAAACCTTCTTTGTCGTATGAAGCAAGTCTATGGAATTTTACCTAATTAAGATGATATGAAGTACAAGATAGGATCAACCATTCTTACTAAATCCAGAATTATATGCCAGTGCCTGTGCCCTCCCAACAAGGGATTTGGTTACGTGTTGCCACTTTCAAAAGGTTATATCCAAGATATATGTGACTATAACTTCTTATTCACACCCCTTTCCGCATGTAGACACGTAGTATATTCTTGAAAGTTCGATTATTGCTGTCGCAGACAGGGATTTCCTACAACTGGGGAATGGGGATCCCAATTATTAACCACGCACTCTCTTCTTTGAGCAGGGGTATGAGAGAGGGGGCGTTGGGCCCGAACAGAAGATCCATTTAGACAATTAAGGGCCCCCTTTCACATCCCTACAGCCCCTTGTTATTTCTTATGCCCCTTCGGTTTGGGCAAAGAAGAATAATTCTAGAAAATGACATTTTATTCCACAAGTAGCTCACAATACTCACGTGTGGCAGTTCTAATAACAATTATCTTGTAAGGTTGGTTAGAACTGACACGTTAACATCGTAGGATAGTTATGAGAAAAAAAGTGATTTTTGCCTTACACGGCAAGGAACGACGGGAGGATCCCAATCCAGAAAACCAATGTTGAACCGGAATCCATATAGAAAGCAATTGGCAGCATCAATTGAATTCAATGACCTGCTTGAAACATTAATGGGTGACTTCGATCATTTACATCTCAAGCAAAGCAAGTTGGAGGTTCAGCAGATAAATATATACATCAACGGAGTCCTATCAATAAACCAAGTAATTGTTTTTGCTGTAAGAAGGCGTTGCAACCAATTTGACAGTAACTAGCGATCATAAAAAGCAATTGAATCTCACATCAACTTCATAACTGATGTGCATCATTAATTAATTATATATCATCACATCTGCACGCAACGGTCATAATTGCTATCGGCTCCGGGTGGTGGGGGTCTTACCGGGCCAGGAAACATCGGTGGTGGTACTGTCCGATACAATGGCGGCGGCGGCGGTGGTGGTGGTGGCCGATACATTGGCGGTGGTGCTGGCGGAAGGTGGCGGTAGCTGTCATACCATGGATAGTCAAGCCCTCCATATGGTGGATAATCATACCCTTCCAACTCTGGATAATTGTATGGAGACGGACCGTACCCATTTTCTCCATAATAATAGCCTCCTTCCCTCGCCTCACCATCAAACCCAATCCATTTGACCTCTGCATGTTTCCCATACCTTTCTAGCACCCTCAGAACTGCATTTGGAGTTACTCTCCCAGTAACTTTCACACTCCCTTGATCGGCATCTATGGAGATATTATAACCTCCTATGGAAAAAATTTAATAGAGTTATGCTATAGAATATCCCAACTTGTGTGATAAGAGTAATATAATATTTAGGGACAGAATTAAAATTCAAAGCATGAATAAGGGGTCAAACCAAATTTTGATACGGGTAAATTCCTTTTATGACAATTTAATCAAAACCAAGGCGCCATGGCCCTTGATCCCCTTTAAGGATAGAGTTTTCCTCCAAATTGGATTGGAGGGACTTCCTTCAACTCAGTCTATAAAAATACCATGTTCCTTGAACATGTGAAAAACACTTGTTTTTTAACAGCATTTATGCAAAGTTAGATGATATATATATATATATATATATATATATATATATATATATATATATATATTTTTTTTTTTTAAAAAAAAATGTCCTTCTCACATGCTATTAATAAAGTATGTGTTTCTCACATACTAGAGACACATGATAATTTTATAGATTATATTGGAAAAAGTTTCTCCAACCCAGTTTGAAGGAAATATGTCATATTTCTAATGAAAATAGGAAATAAGGGGAAATTTCACTTACCCCTAAACTTAACTTCCCAACAATTTCCCCTTTCTGTTTCACTCATCCGTTAGGATTTCCTATTAAATCCTAACGGATGAACGGATGATGTCAAAATTCCCAAAATACTTTTGTTTAATTAAGGACGATATTTTTTTTTTTTAATAAAGTTTACAAGGACATAAGGAACATTTCACATGTTTATCGTTTGAGTTAACGGTAAACCCTAATGGTAGGGTGGAATTGAAAGGGAAAATTGTTGGGATACCGACATTGTAAATTTTTAAAGTTTAAACTTATGATTACAAAACCGCTAATACTCCAAAGATAAGTGAAGTTTTCCTAAATAAGAGACATTCTGCAATATATGAACTACTTGTGAAAATTCATACAAACTCAGTCGGTTTTATATATTTCTTTCATTTTCAACCTAAAATGGCCACGCAATCCCTTTAGTTTACATACGATTTTCTTGCATATTGTTCATAAAAAATTTCCCTTTTAGTTCCTTAGTGAAAAATATAAAAATAAAACACTATGGTAATTGAATATATGATCAATTAAAGATGCAATATGAATTGGAAAATACCATGTAGACACTGCAAGACTTCCATCACCTTTCTCCTACATGTCTCACACTGTGAATTCACTTTCAGAACACAACTCTGCAAAGACAACATTTTGATAAAAAAATAAAAAAACAAAATCATATAAAACTAGAACGAAAATAAATTTGTTAAACAAATACAACAACAATACAAAATAGAAAGATTTGTCTTTCAATCTAACCATTTCCGCAGAGGAGTGCTCCATTGCAGCAACCTTCGATGGAGTTCTCTTGCTAGGAGGCAAAAAGTATATAATTGCAACTTTTAATTTATTTCACTGGCTGTCTCAGATTGAAGGAGAATGAGAATGATTTTTTTTTTTATCTATGAAGAGATTAATCCCAGTAAGCTTTGAAAATGGACGTGCCTTGACCTTCATTTTCAAGTTACTATTCTGAGAATATATTCTCCTTAATTAAATACATAATATCAGCTTTGAAAATGGACGTGCCTTGACCTTCATTTTCAAGTTATTATTTTGAGAATATATTCTCCTTAAATACATAATATCATATCTTCCAATGAATTTGAGATTGCCCTAAAATCTCTCCCTTTGCAATCAGTAATACATATTATGACATTATTTTCTCCTATTACTGAATCCCAAAAAATCACAGAATGAGGACCTCATCTTTTATAAGGAAAGCTGGAAAGGATCGTAGAAAGTGATCATGATGAATTGTATAATTTGATAATTTTCCTTTTCTAATTTACTTGAAATTACGTTTCTCTCTCTCTCTCTCTCTCATTCTTTCTTTTTTTTTTTTTTAGAAAATATAGATACATTAAATTAAGAGTTTTTTTAGTTTAAAAGAGTAATTGTAAAAGTGACGACAATTTAGATGGATTAAATAAAGTTTTCCCTAATATGTATGTTTATATGAGTAATGTTAAAAATCATATATTTTTATCCTCTTGTTGAAGTGTGTAGGATTCAATTCATTAGTTGAGATTAGTACACATATTCCTTGTGTCTTGTCACGGGACACATCCTACCCTACAATGGGACACATGTCCAAGGGTTACCAAATTGGACCTTTTTTTTTTTTTTTTCCTAATATATATAAAAAAAAAAAGAAGCCTATTCCTTGTGTCCTGTCACGGGACATCCTACCCTATAACGGGACACACGTCCAAGAGTATCCGAAGTAGACCTTCTTGCTTGCATATTAACATGCCCAACCAACATTTAAATAAATAAGTCTTACATGAAAAGTGCATTCGGTATTACGATTTCGCAGGTTAAAAGTGTAATTTTAAATCAAATTACAAAAAATGTGTCGTTTGGAAATGTGTTTCTAAAAAATTATAATTTGAAAATACAGAAAAATTTGTGTTTTCAAATCACAAGCAGTGAATGCATTTTAAAAAACGTACGATTTTAAAGCCTAAATTATAATTTTACCAAGTCTTAACTGTGTTTTTAAAAATCGCACATTTTAAAATTACTATTTTTAAATCTTACTTTTTAAAATTACAAATCTAAACCAACCAGTGATCCATTTACTTTTTCTTTTTTTTTTTTTTTTTTTTTTTGTTTTTTACACTCTTTTTCTAGTATTAACCATATGCTCAATAAATCGTGCAATCACCCTGTACCGTCACAAACGCACAACCTACACTAAGTTACCGATATGCTAAGAGTGGCATTGGAATATCCCATACTTCTTTTATTTCTGGAATTGTGATACTAAAAGGTGCCTTGCCCCTTAATTAATCTCTTTGCCATAAATAATATCAGGATAAAAAACACTATAAATCTTTATTAACTACAAATTCGTTTCTGTTAGCATAGTTTTTTTTTTTTTTTTTGAGAAAGTTTCTGTTAGCGTAGTTACAACGAACTAGGGGGCCCAAAAACAAAATAATGCAAAAAAAAATAGTTTATGGGTTGATGAGAAGTTTATAGTTTATGGGCCCAAAAACTCATAGGTGGATTATGATCCCCTCCATTTCAAGTGAATCCTTAAATCATCAACTCTCAATCAAAGGTTGTCAATAATTTTACTCGAATAATGATTTCGATTTGCCAAATCCGAACCCTTAAATCCCTCTTTTGAGGTTGTTTATAATTTGTTTAGCAAGCATTAGACGATGGACCATAACTATGAGTAACATTGTTTGAACTGATTATGTTTATAGTATTGCAGAAATCATATGATTGTGCTCCCAGATACACCGAAAATATCAGATGAGTTAAATGTGCACTCCACCTTGAATCTTAGATGGTATGTACTCTTTTGACAAAAAGGATAGTGAATGCACAGACAATGCTTCAATCTCGAATTTCACTCCTCTCTGCAGCATCAACTCTAATTCCAACCTTTCATGGATAAAAATACCACTTAAAATAACTGCGTGGTCCAGGCAAACAAGGATAATAGAAAAATACCATGAAATGTCACAGAATTTTACCTCCATTTTGGGGCTTCTCTTTGCAGGTAGCATCTATTTAATATGGCTTCACTTTTCCTCTTATCTGACAGGAACATCAGGAACCTCAGTAGAAGGCCACAGATATAAAAGTCAATCTGAAACACCACAAGTAACATCTCTCACCTTGTGCTGTCAGAGGAAGGAGACACTGCTGTGGAAGACAGTATTTCTCAGAATCTGAAGGAAAAGCTCCAAGCCAACATACCTCTTGGCAGCGTAGATACTTTGCATCGTAGGCCATTTGCTACCAAAATAAAAGAGTAAGAGAAGAAAAAAGGGTCAAGTTGCATTAAAAAAAAAAAAAAATCAAACTTCACTGAGCGAATAAACAAACAACCTTATCATAAACTATTTAATAAACCTAACCATTGAACCAAACCGATATGTGGTCAGAATGTCGAAGCCGTAGGGATCACAATCTACCAAGCAATAGGTAGGTAAACACAACTTTTCGATGAGAAGCCGCAAAAACCTGTTTGATACAAATCCATATGTTCACAAAAGCTCAAATACAAATAGCAAAACAAACTGATTGAGCGAGATATATGGTCATGTACTGAGACTTGTTGGAAACTGCAAAATAGAAGTTTTTACCTTCTTGTGGGGATATCTGGATAGCCTCTTCCCTGTCAAAAACATACAGTCAAAATGGGTTTTGAGATGGGGAAATGACCTAAGGAAGAGCTTACAGTGATGACAATGCAACGGTTCGCATTGCAGAACTGATCATTTGCTAATCGCTCGAATACTGCATGTCATTAATATTTAATAGTCCAGTCAAAAGGAAGTATATCAGGAATCATGCTTCCTTTCAGTATTGCCATAAAAATTGCTTACCCGATTCCTTCTCCACAACTAGAATGTAGTGAGCAACACTAACAATATCTATGTAAAAGAATTAAGGAAAATTTCACTTGTCTATGATCAGTCTGCATTCTCGATCATATGTGACGTTCAGTCACAAATATTATAAGCAGTCCTTGGGCATAATGCTTGGGAAACAGTATATAAAACCTTCAGTTGTTATCCAATCTATGCCTGCAAAGAATATATATTGGTCTGAATTGTCCAAATATTATTCTCTTACAATTCGGATACCTTTGACTTCTTCAACGTGAACAGGAATGGGGTGGGCCTGCAAGAGAACCCGATCGCCATATACTTTAGACAGTGACACAATTAATTCATCTAAACAGTACCCATTCTTACCATGTTAGGACGATTTATGCAATCATATTTCCTTCCGTTTTCTAAGAATCTTATCCACCCCATCACCAACCTGTAAGCGAAATAGTGGGATCAACAAACTTTAGCAATTGAGCACAGCTTATAAAGAAACTACAGTGAAATAGATACAGCATATTACTGGTAGCTCAGGAAAAAAAAAAAAGACAGCATATTATGGGTCAGCACTCAGCAGTCAGCAGCGTACTGGAGAAAACTCCAAATAGAAAACTAGATTGCAAAGGAAAATTTAGGTGGTAAATTAATATAGGCAACTGTCATGCTCATTCAGAGCCCCCCCAAAACCCCTTCACAACTACATTTTTTTTTAAATGACTTGAACAAAATTCAGCCTTGGTGGAGGCTAATGGAAAGTACATAACTGAGAGTAGATCTCAAAATTCTAGTATCATTGGAAATAATTAGCTCAGCATATACAGCTTTGACTGCTGATACACTATTTGCTCTGCTTCTGTGAATGTCATATATCCAAAAATTTAAAACTACCCATGTTAATATTCATCTAGTCAAACTTATACTATGTTTCAGTGGTGATGAAGAACCTACACTAGCATGGAATCATACAATCTATTCTCTAATCAGTAACACATATAGAATATAGGCAAACAACACTTGAGTATAATCTAGTGATTCCCACTTCATGAGATGTCATCCTCAACTGATTGTGCTATCCCTTGGGGCTATGGAATGAGAACTCAGAGAGCAATGAGTATTGTTGGCTATTTATCTTACACGGACTAAGTGTGATCTCAAGCACTTACCCTTTCCCAACAGAAACCTGCCAAAAGAAGACAAAGGATGTAAATGTCCCAACAAACTTAAAAATGATAACACTGTGACAGAGGTTCTATGAGAGTTTGAGGCTAGTGCTGCCAAGTACTAGATATTTCTTAAATCTTACCCCCACATGTTAGGTATTACCATGAAGGATTCGTAGACTCCAGAAAAAAAGAAAAGAAAAGAAAAGAAAAGAAAAAGAAAGTATATTCAAATGAAAAAGAAAGCATATAGACAATACCTACCACATTTAGATTGTGGCGACTGCATTGCATCAGGATACATATGTCATTGATTGCCCGGTCTACAACTGACTGTTCTGGCTTGCAAAATAACCAGAAGAACTTGAAGAAAGCAAGGACATGAAGCACAAGAAAACTGACATCTATACTAGAAAATTTAATATATACTTGAAATTACAGATTTGTGCAAAATATCTAAGAACTAACTTATGCCGTTCAACATAACTGACAATGTTATGGACAAATGCAAGCCTGGGTACATTCAAAGATGTCTACTAACCTCTCATAAAGTTTTCCCCATGTTGATGCATGTGACTTTCTTCAATATAAAGTGATTTCACAAAGTCTAAAATTTGTAACACTGAATGTGACTTTTTTAAATTCCAAATCACAGCAAAAGGGAAACTTCAACATAAACTCACAGAAGACTGTAAGTTCTACATTTTTAAGTTATAACAAGAAATAACATCTGAAATTGGTACCAAAATTAATTCAGATTTACCAGAAAATACAGATGGATGCATGTAATATATATCTCTCTTAGACGCATGCCTGTTTTCTTGCAAAAGTTTCTGAACAATCAACAGCACTCTAAGCAAGACATCTGAAAGAGAATTAGAAAACTCATACTCATTGAAGGACCTGATAAGTTTTATTTGTTTGTGAGGCAGAGAGTTAGTATATTCCATTTAATTTAGGACTCGCCACAAGGTTCTCATAAATTTAAGTCAAGGTCAAGCACCTACTCACCCAGCCTGTGTACATGGCTTTCCCTTCGCAGTGTGAGGATTTCCTTCCCGATCAACAAATCAGAGCTGCAATAACTGCATCAACAACAGTAATGCTTAAACTAAAACCCACCAATGCTTGATGAGTTTCATGAAAGTAACTACTAGTAAGCTCATCTTAATTTTACGTTTTCTATGAACTCCACTTAAAATACCATCTATGCGCATTTCTGCACAAATCACTAAACAACTGAAGAGAATCATGATTATCCACGCCCAATGGTGCCTTTTGTTTTGTTCTTGTATTTTTATTTTTTTTTTATTTTTTTTTGTGACATAAAACCTCAACAAACCAACCTCTCGTTTAGTACATGGTCACTGAGTAATTTCTAGATACCCTAGGCCTATCCAGCAATTCTTTGGAAGATGCCAATTCTTCGGAAAAGCCCGGTCCTCTTTGTCTTCGAGCTTTCAAAAAAAAAAAATCCTCAATCCGCTCTTTCGTTCCTTCATATTTGAATGAGAGAGAGTATTAGAGATAGAAGATATTTTTCTTTGTAAATAGTTAAGCTGTTACTTATTGTTGATAAGTTGTTATGTTGGTTATCTTCTGGTTGTAACAGTTTAGCTTAGATAGCTCGAGTTCTCATGCTATATATTGTAATTTCCTTTCATTCTCTGTAACTACATTTTTCATATTCAGATTAATCAAGATTTCCCTCTTCCGCAATTCTCTCTTTTCTCTCTACTCTTTCTAAACTTGACATGGTATCAGAGCCTACATCCATGGCGTCTGAAATTCCTTCTTCCTCTTCTCCAATTCATCCCGTCGACAATCAAACTCCACATATTGATAATCCACCTCTTCAATTCACCATTTCTCCTTCCATTTTCACCAATCCTGCAAGTCCTTTTTACTTGCCTCAAGGAGAAAGTCCGGGAGCTACTCTTGTTTCTCAACCGCTCACCGGTGAAAATTACAATACATTGAGCGTTCGATGATAATGGCTCTCACTGCCAAAAACAAGTTGGCGTTCATTGATGGATCTCTTCCTCAACCCGCGCTTGATGCTGGTGTCGAATATCAAGCTTGGGTGCGCTGCAACAACATGATCTTGTCTTAGATTCTCAATTCGGTTTCCAAAGAAATTGCAGCGAGTGTGATCTACATTGACACTAGTCATGGGATGTGGCTTGACCTCAAGGAGCGATTTTCTGAGAAAAACGGTCCTAGGGTTTTTCAGCTTCAGAAGTCAATCTCCATTCTTTTGCAGGGGAATTCATCTGTGAGTTCCTATTTCACTCAACTCAAGTCTCTTTGGGATGAAATCAGCAATTATCGCCCAATTCCTCCTTGTTCTTGTGGAGGAATGAAGGTAGTTGCTGAACACTATCATCAAGAATACATTTATCAATTTCTTATGGGGCTCAACGAGTCTTTTGCTGCTATTCGGGGTAAAATTCTGCTTATGGAGCCTTTGCCTACATTAAATAAAGTCTTCTCTTTAGTAATTCAAGAAGAGAAGCAGCAGGAAATTTCAGTGAAATCTCATATTCTCAGTCAGGATTCTACTGCTCTCATGACTCAATCTCCTGTTTCAGCAACTCGTTTGAGCAAACCACCTTATTGCAAGGATAAGCCCATCTGTACTCACTGTGGAGTACCAGGTCACACTGCAGATAAGTGCAATCGTCTGCATGGGTTTCCACCGGGATTTAAGTTCACAAAGAGTCTCAAGAAACCTTATCTTGCTCATTCTGCAAATCATTTCCAAGCGACTGATTTGAACTCTACAAATCATCCTCAACATAATGAGCCTCAACAAGTCGTGCCTCAACTTAGCATCACGTCTGATCAGTGCCAGCAGCTTCTTTCACTTCTTCAACAGCAGAATCTGGCTCATCAAGCTTCTACAAACATGGCAGGTAGTTTCCATGCTTCCTCTTCTGCTCCGGCCTCAACTTCCTCTGAGGTGTCAGGTCATTTCTCTTCCCTTTACAATCTTAATCCTAGTTACTCTGTTTTTTCTTCTATTCACATATCAAAATCTCCTCCTTTTAATTCCAACCGTACTCCTTGGATCATTGACACAGGGGCAACTGATTACATGATCAATTGTCCATCTCTTTTTACCACAATTACTGCAATTGTTTCTACTTTTGTTAAGCTACCAAATGGCTTTGTTGTTCCTGTAACTCATATAGGAACAGTTTTCATTTTAGACAATCTTATATTGACTGAGGTTCTATGCGTTCCTTCTTTTTCTTTCAACTTAATTTCAGCTAGCAAAATCATTAAAGTCTTGAAAGCTTGTCTCATTTTTCTTACTAGATTTTGCTTCATACAGAATTTGTGCCATTGGAGGACGATTGGAGTGGGTAAAGAAGATGGTGGCTTATTCTACCTACTGCAGGAGCCTAAGGTTTCCACCAGTTTACCTTTATCTCTTTCCACTTGTTTCAATTCAATAAAAACATCATTCAAAGATGTATGGCATTATAGGCTAGGCCATCCGTCTGTATCCAGAATGCAATCTTTGCATAATACCTTTCCTGAAATCTCTTGCAACAATAAGGACATATGTTCTGTTTGTCCCTTAGCCAGGCAGCATAGGCTGTCTTTTCCTGTACATAACTCTCATACTTGTATGCCTTTTGAACTTGTCCATTGTGACATTTGGGGGCCAATGGCTACTCCTTCAATAAGTGGCTCGAATTTTTTTCTTACCATTGTGGATGACTACACTCGTTTTACTTGGGTGCATTTGATGAAAAATAAATCTCAAACTCGTTCTCTTATTCAATCCTTTTTTAGCTTTGTTCAAACACAATTCAACCTCAAAATCAAATGCTTGCGTTCTGATAATGGTCCTGAGTTTTAGATGCATGATTTTTTTTCTTCTAATGGAACAATTCATCAATTATCTTGTGTTGAAACTCCACAACAAAATGCTGTTGTGGAAAGGAAACATCAACATTTACTAAATGTTGCTCAAACTTTGAAATTTCAGTCTCAAGTCCCTCTTTCTTTCTGGGGTGAGTGCATTCTAACTGCTGCTCACCTTATAAACCGACTTCCTACTCCTCTATTATCACATAAATCACCTCATGAGATGCTTTTTTCTGCTTCTCCTTCTTATTCACATCTTAGAATTTTTGGTTGCCTTGCTTATATTTCCACTTTGTCTAGACATCAGACTAAATTTGACTCTAAAGCCATTCCATGTTTTTTCATTGGCTATCCATTTGGCATTAAAGGTTACAAGTTTTACAATTTGCATACACAAACTACTGTCATTTCCCGAGATGCTGTGTTTCATGAACACATTTTTCCTTTTACCTTAAATCTTACAAATTCTTCATCTGATGGTTGTTTTACTAACTCTTCTTCACCACATTCAACAACATCTTTACCTTTACCTATATCTGATTTTCCAGTTTTTTTACCAACTCATTCTACACAGTCTCTGCCTCTTCAACCTCCTGTTTTGTCTTCTTCCCATTCTAACTTTCAAACACATCATCCCATTTAATCACCTTCTACCTCACCTCCTATTTCACCTACATCAGATTCTTCACCTCCTTTTCTGCCTTCATCAGATTCTTCTTCTCTACCTTCTCCACCTTCTCCTTCTCTTCTTCGAAAATCCTCTCGGCTTAAAACTACACCTCGGTATCTGCAGAATTATTATTGTCAGCTTGCTTCTTCTTTACCATCTCTGGCTTCCTCTACAGCACAACATTCAGGTATTCCTTATTCTTTGTCTAGTTATATTTCATATGACAAACTATCTCCTGCCTATAAACATTTCTGTTTTTCTATTTCTGCTGCAACCGAACCCAAGTTTTATCATGAAGCTGTAAAATCTGGTCATTGGCATGATGCTATGTCAGCTGAAATTTCAACCCTTGAAGCTAATAGGACTTGGATTGTTTGTGACCTTCCACCTCATAAACAAACAATTGGTTGCAAATGGGGGTATAAAATCAAACATAAGGCCGATGGAAGTGTAGAAAGGTATAAAGCTCGGTTAGTGGCAAAGGGGTACACACAATGTGAGGGTTTAGACTATCATGATACATTCTCTCATGTAGCTAAAATGACTACTGTTAGGTGTCTTTTAGCTTTGGTTGCTGCCAAGAATTGGGTTTTACATTAATTAGATGTAAATAATGCTTTTTTGCATGGTGATTTGAATGAAGAGGTTTACATGAAGATGCCTCCGGGTTTTGGCATTAAGGGGGAGTCAAAAGTGTGTCAACTTACCAAGTCTCTCTATGGCTTGAAACAAGCCTCAAGACAGTGGTTCTCTAAGTTTTCTTCCACCCTCATTGATCTTGGTTTTGTGCAGTCTAAGGCAGATAATTCTCTCTTTACCCGGCTTCAAGGATCATCCTTTATTGCTTTACTTGTTTATGTTGATGATGTTGCTATTGCAAGTAATGATTCCCATGCTGTTTCTTCCTTTATTACTATGTTGAATGAGCGTTTTAAACTCAAAGATTTGGGTCATTTGAAGTATTTTCTTGGATTGGAAATTGCTCGGTCTTCAACTGGTATTTTTGTTTGCCAACGCAAGTATGCATTGGAAATTTTGTAGGATTCAGGGTTGTTGGCTTCTAAGCCTGCTTCATTTCCTATGGAGCAAAATCTGAAGTTGTCTAGGGATGATGGAACTCCTCTCTCGGATACTACTTCCTACAGGCGTTTGATTGGTCGATTACTGTACTTGACAATCACCCGGCCTGATCTTGCATATTCTGGCCAAACTCTAAGTCAGTTCATGGATAAGCCAAGACAATCTCATCTTCATGCTGCTCATAGGGTATTAAGATATATTAAGCATGCTCTTGCTCAAGGACTATTTTTCCTGCCAACACAGAATTTTAGCTCAAGGCTTTTTGCGAGATTCTGATTGGGCAGGTTGTTTGGATACTAGGAGGTCGATTACTGGATATTGTGTGTTTCTTGGGGATTCTCTCATTTCTTGAAAATCAAAGAAACAGCAAACCGTCTCCTGATCTTCTGCTGAGGCCGAGTATAGGTCTATGGCCTCTGTTTGTTGTGAAATCTTATGGCTTTTTTCTTTGCTTAAAGATCTTCTCATTCCTCATTCACAGCCAGCATTTCTTTACTGTGATAGTCAGGCCGCAATTCATATTGCTGAGAATCCGGTGCACCACGAACGCACTAAGCATATCGAGATTGACTATCATCTTATTCGGGAAAAAATTCAACTTGGCCTCATCAAGACATTTCATGTGTCTTCTTAACATCAAATTGCTGATATCCTTACTAAACCACTTGGTTGTTCTGTCTTCCATACCTTGTTATCCAAGATGTTTGTCCGTGATCTCTACCATCCACCTTGAGGGGGAGTATTAGAGATAGAAGATATTTTTCTTTGTAAATAGTTAAGCTGTTACTTATTGTTGATAAGTTGTTATGTTGGTTATCTTCTGGTTGTAACAGTTTAGCTTAGATAGCTCGAGTTCTCATGCTATATATTGTAATTTCCTTTCATTCTCTGTAACTACATTTTTCATATTCAGATTAATCAAGATTTCTCTCTTCCGCTATTCTCTCTTTTCTCTCTACTCTTTCTAAACTTGACAGAGAGTGATGTAAAACACTTCATGGGAGTTATTGTGCGAAGATCACGTGGCTGGATTCAAAAGAAAAAGTTCGACAGAAGAGCCGTTCGAACGGGCCTATACTACGGTTTGAACGAGTGCGACAAAAACAAATTTAGGGTTTCTTTTACGATTTTAAGTCGGTTTAGGATGTTTTAAGGGTTATTTTCATCCTAAGTTATCATTAAGGTTTCATAAAGCTGATACATTCTTGGTGCCATGGAGCTAGACCAATGAACTATTACGCTTTCTTCAAAGGATCGTTGCTTCCAAGCCCACCTCCTGGTTGTCATCACTCAATTACTTCCTTTTCCACTAAGTGATTGCTTAGGGAACTATTCTCATAAGATGATACACACTAGCTAACAATCTGCCTGGTGCTACATCTTAGGCACATTGGGAACATAGATAATTGTAACCATATACATATAAAATGACAGCAATGGAATGCCAATCTTCAGGCTTTATTTGTAAAGTCTCTAATCCTTAGTAGAGGATCGAACCAGAGCCTCCCAGCTGAAGGTGTTACCCCTGGCCAATCCATCCATACCCCAGGGGACGCTTTTGGTAATCTTGGAAGTCTTAAAATGTGTTATTTGCTCCAATTAACACCTAAATAATTGAGTAATAGTATTGCTATAAATCAACCTTATAGCCGAGTAGTAGTAGAATTATTTTCCTTCATCATACACTAGACCGGCTTCTTTAGCAAATCTCAAACTATCACTACAATCACTATCCGTTGAATTTTAACAACCAAAATAACAACAACAATTCTTTTTCTATAAAGCAATAACCAAATGCTCATGTAATCCTACTATTCCTTCATCTATATGTTATGGAGATAAACACCTGCAGTAGTCTCTAGGTGAAGCATTGATATAACATGTCGAGCACCATCTTAATCCAAAAGTTTAAGCCTATAAAAAATTGAGGTCAATTATTTAAATATTAACCGATCATTCTTGCATGTATTATGCCATGCATTTTTCTTAAAATTATTCATGCATTTCAGTTTATGGAACTACCTAATTCCGTTAATGCACGAACAGTTCGTCAAAAAAATTAAGCGATTCAAAAAATAATAATAAAGTGATTCAATTAGGCGCTGAAAATGAATAAATTTTTTTAGCTTGAACGAAATTCTACAAAAGCTGCCGTTTGATCTTCGAATAGATTTTCATAATCCAAATACGATCGTTGAGGGAAGAGAAGAGACCCGAACCAGTTCGCGTTGGGATTCGTGCAGTAATTTCTGAACCGGTCGATGAGAACAATCGGTGACCGTCCGTTGCTCAGATCTTCCACTATCGCTCGTGTGAACTCTGAAAATCAAAGAACAAAATTCGCGAAAATTCGATTTGGTAATTGGAACCTGGTTGGAAAATGTGAGATTCAAGGATTTTTGAATTTGAATTTGAACTCTTCGGCTTCTGACCTCTGATTTTTCGTAGCAAAACGCTGCGCTCTGAGCTCGAACGATTTCCCTCCATTTTTCTTATCCAAGTGCGGCAATGATTTTGTGGTATTTATAGGTAGGCCCGGATTGTAATCTTGGGCCTTGGCAAAACGGATTGTTCCGAAAACGACCGTCGTTTTGGTTAAGGAAAAATGTTTAAACTACATACCGTTTAGAGGATATGGGAAAACATGCAGCAACAGTTTTACTCCACTTTTTAACAATATGTTTGAATATTGTTATAAGCTTTTTGAGTCAGCCGAATTTAATATTGAAGGTAAATGTTTTGTTCGAAATACGAGTCGAATTGAGCTTATTTTCAAGCTAGATAATCCTTTTAAACCCGGCTGATTTATTTTTTGAACAATTTGAGTTTGTTCACGAATTGCACTCAATTAACTTATTCATATATAAAGTAAATTTCATTATACATGTATGCATATATACATATATCTACATCTTTTTTTTTTATATATATATAAGTAATTATAATTCAGTTCATTAAAAGAGCAAATGGGCGCAACCCTTATATATAAGAAGTACACAAGAGAGCCCCTAAATAGGACGAAAAGAGAATAAATTTAAAAAATCTAAAAAATTAAAATCATTCAAGCAATGATGAGACGCTATCCAAATATATAACATATTAAGCAAATGCTTCCGTAACTCCACCATTGATGTCTCTACATCTTCAAATAGCTGTGCATTCCGTTCCCTCCAAATACACCACAATAAACATAATGGAGCTAACCGACAAGCTTCTTTAGCACGACCATACCCAACCGACACGCCCCAACTAGTCAACAACTCCAACACCGTTCATGCATCACCCACTCCACCACAAATAAGATGAGAATGTAACTCTAAAGATCACGTGCGACTTCGCAGTAAAGCAACAAATGATCAATAGACTCCCCATTCTTCTTACACATATAACATTGCTTACGCAAATTATCATGCGTTAAAATTTTACCTAAAGCTGCTGACCATACAAAAAAAGCCACCCTAGTTGGAGCCTTCACACGCCAAATACTCTTCAACATCTATATCTATTACATTAGGAACATAATTCCCTTTTAATCTTTATCATTTTAAATATTTAAAATGTTCTCATTACAAAATTAAAAATAAAAATAAAAATATTATTAAAAATAATAAAAATGAATTTATATAGGTTTATGTGCGCTTATATGAGTCAAGGTAAGTTTATATAAAATTTTTGCCCAACTTTTGAGTGAAAATAATTTATAAGCATACTATATATGAGCATCGATCAATAGAAGATTTTTCAAGTGTTTTTCTCTTGATAAGTAGTATTAGAGCATGAGAAATGTTTGGTGTCCCACTTCCATCTCACTCCTATTTTACCATTGTCTCCGAGAATCAATAATGTGAAAGATAAGTGTAGTAGGACCTTAATTTTTTAACAACATTATTGATCCATGAAAACAAGACATGGTAGAATAAAAGCGAAATGGGAGTGAAACATCAAAAATTTCTCATTAGAGCGGATGGTGACGTGTGATGACATGAATAAAGGTAATTCTAATTTGGTAATATTGTGTGCATGCATAAAAGACAAAATCAATCCATGATGGTGCCCCTTTACTGGACTGATTGAGAATATTTTACAATAATTAGAAACACTCGAGTTAGTATATTTTTTTTTTTCCTCACCAACTATACTTTTCCATGAAAGAGATATTCACATGTACTCCTAAATCACCTCAAAGTTGATCCAACTTTATAAACCCATGCTTTAGTTTGAGTGATAAAGAAGGGAAACTTATTACATGCTTAATTGTCAGGATTATGATTGGCGAGAAATGATTGTTGGATAACTCTTATAAATTTTAAACTAACCATTTGATTTGTTTTTCAACATGTGGGTTCTAAATATTCAATGATCGATCTTAAAAATAAAAAAAAAATAAAAGATAAAAAATTGTTAGAGTTGTACCAAAATTATACGAAAGTTGTAAATGTATCGTATCTCTATGATCAACTTGTGTGTGTCACATAACAGGTCTTTTTTGAAACCTGGATAATATTGGAGGTAAAATGGCAAGATATTATATGTTTCAACCAATTAAGTAACAATATAAGAAACTAAACCCTACATTGACCGTTGCAGCACAAAAATAACTAAAGTTCACTACATAAAAAATAATTGCACCATTGATCAGACAACTTAAACCTATCACGTGGCAAGCATCCAGAGGCCATATTCTAAAGTCTCTCATGTTAAAAAATGTCACACTTTCAAAAATTAAGGAGGATCACTCAGATACGCTATCTCTTTCTAAACTTTTTTCTATTAAGTTATTTTGCTGACAATGTACTAACTTAATCATCGGAATGTTCCTGGTCTGGCGGATTTCCAATGACTGTTCTAACTATTTTGCAAGAGCCTTGTATCACCGGTCTTGTCGTCTGAAAAATTGCTTCAACGAGTAAGTTACGGGCACTAGCAGCTGGCGAAGCTCTGTACAAGCTTTCTTGTGAAAATGGGTATGGTCATTGCTATCAAGTGAAGCTTCCTTGGTATTTTCCAGCTTAATTTAATGAAGTACCGGAGATGTGGGAAAGTTCCTTAAAATAGACAAACTAAACTTGGAGTTTTGTGGGAAATTGCAATGCACGTCCCGTTCTGCCACCCAGCTAGTTTAAATGATTTGCCGATCAAATTTTCTCCAACTGATCAATGCAAACCTCCTTCCACTGGTAAGCCAAACTTCTGTTCCAACTTTTTCAGCATAAGTTTTATCAATGTGGAAAAGTTTATATAGGTAGAGTGTTGCTGAGGATACTGAGTCATGAAGCAGTCTATGTGGTGCTTTTACTTATGTTGTACTTAAGTTGTGTCTCGTGACATTCCTGTGGATTGTAAGTGAGTTTGTAAGTGAAGTTATTCTTGACAGAAACTTTTATTTCGAGCTAAAGGTTTAAACATTATTGCTTGTAATTGTAGTTTACTAGATTGATTGAGGATTTGGAAGCCATACACATATTACCATCTAATGGGTCTATGCATATATGCAGGTCTTAAAATAGCTGCTGAATCATCACAATGGCCAACAATGCTTCTGAAAAGCCTATGCTGTCAGGAGCAGTAGAGCCTACACCCCAAAAAAATAAGACAAATGCTCTTAAGAGAAGAATATATGGCTGTTTTAAGGGTGCTCCCCTTGCAGATTCTCTTCCTCCAGAGGCAAAAGGCACAGCCCCAGCTTCTCTTTATGAATCCATTTCTCTGAAATTTCACCCAAGTATAAAGCAAGTAGGCATGTTCATGGGCATCTACATAGGCGTGGGAACCATCTGCTTCTACATCCTCAGGAAACAGCTCAAGGGGAAGTCAACAAATGCACTTGTTGACTCTATTTATTTCAGTATTTCGACACTGACCACAGTTGGATATGGAGACCTTGTGCCTGACAGCATCCTTACAAAATTACTCTCCAGTGCTTTTGCCTTCGCAGGAATGGGTCTTGTTGGACTAGTCCTGAACAAGACAGGAGAGTATTTTCTGGACAAACAAGAGAAAATGATTGTGAAAGCCTTGCACATGCATAAAAAACTTGGTCCAGATGAATTTGAAAAAGAGTTTGATACCAACATAGACAAAAGACTTGCATTGACCAAGTTTTTAACATTAATAATCACTATTGCAGGGCTCGTAGTTGTTGGAATATTCCATCTAGCTGTTGTTGATGAATTCGATTTTATTGATTCATTGTACTGGGTTTCTGTTACTATCACGACCCTGGGCTATGAGGATGAAAGCTTCAAACATACAAAAGGCCGTATTTTTGCAGTATTTTGGATGTTGTCAAGTACTATATCCTTAGCCCAGTGCTTCCTTCAAGTTATTGAGCTAAAATTTCAGTGCAGGCAAAGGGCATTCGTCAAGAGACTTCTTGTTCAGAGGATGACAAGTCTAGATCTGGAGGCTGCAGATCCTGATGATGATGGGGCTGTAGAGTAAGTTGAATTTCTTCAATTCAGATGTGTTTTTGGATTGTGGGATTCTCTTAACCTTCTTTTTCCATCTTCATTTCCATAGGGCTGCTGACTTGGTCGTATCTAAGCTCAGAGAGATGGGGAAGGTTAGCCAAGAAGATGTTACACTTGCAATGAAGGAGTTTGATGACCTTGATCAGTCAGAAAGCTCATCAGCAGCTGATCCAAAGCTTCCTGAACCATCCCAGACAGAGAAGAAGTGAATTACGTACCTATAATTAACAATGCAGCTTTTGAGTATTGACTACTACGCTTGTGAAACAAAACAATAAATGTGAAAACATTACTAAGAACTACTTGTGAGTTTGTAATATCATCTTTCTGTATCAATGTCATGATTTACTTTGTCTCTGTAGCAATGTAATTGTTATAAAATAGGTCTTTGTTTAACGTTTGAGTGTCCCTTGTGTAGAACATTAGAATATCTGTATCGAATAAAAGATGAAACAGAGAAAACATGCTTATAAGTGTGCTAATCGATTTGTGTCGCAGAACTTTTCACTTGCACATTTCTGAGCAATGCAGTCAAATTACATTTCATGATTTAATCAATGATGGATAAAGTTTTCCTTCACAATTTCCTCCAATTCAGTCTATTAAAGTGACAACTGTTCTTAGAAAATGTAATTTTCACGTACATTTTTAATTGGATTAAGAGAGCGTGTGACATCTTTTGAAGTTCACTGGGTGGACCCTTAACAACCTTAATGCATTTACCAGCCTCTCATGGGAAAGGTAGCCCTTATCAACCATAATGGTGTCTAGTCATTTATACTCTTATCTTAAAAGAGGCAATCAAGTTGCTTAGGGGCCGTCTAATCTGAGTTCCCCTCAAGCATTCGATTTCTGAGATTCTGATTTCTAGGAACAAAATACTAAGAGTCTACATGTCAGTGTTTGATAGCTAGCGCATCCGAGGTAGCAATTTTGACGAATGAGATACTAGCGTAATTGTGGGAAAGCGCTAAGCACATCAGCAAATTGGAGTTTCTTAGAATCGTTTTGTAAAGCTCAGTCTTACTTAATAAAGAATCAATGTGGGATTTACCACCCATGAGCTTATTTATAAATCACTTACTTTATGTGGGTTAATTATCTTCTCAATGTGAGACTTGGGGGTGTTACAGTAATGGCATCTAGTGTTTTGATGTTTGTGTTTGCTAAGATCTCGATTTTCCTGGGAACACCACCAATTCTACACATTATTCCAAGTACATACCTCCCAGATATTTTCTCCTCTTTGGAAAGTGTTATACCTCCCAGTTTGCGTAAGAAGAAATGAAGAACACAGTGAACATCAAATTATTGGAGAAAAACTTGTTTTTCATGTTAAACAGTGCAATCGCAAGATTCATTCAAACCCACAGGCCAGGAATCTCAAAAAAGAATACCTTTCTTTGGTGGGCATCAAATTCTGATTAGAATGTGCATGGGAATTTGATTCCCATGGGCATCAAATGGATTTTCAGGAAAATTTGAACCAAACACAGCAATCTTAGCTTAGCAATGAGATTTCTGGAAATTACCTTAGATTCCATCAACTAGACAGCCCTTAATGTTTTTTAGATTTTCTTTTCTTGTGATACACAAGTCACAGCTACTAATCTATGGAAAAATATCTTGAACATTGCTTCTTCTTTCTTTTTTCTTTATTCTAAAGGAAATTTTGTCAGTTAGCACCAAGAATTAAATAAAATGTATTCCTGCAGAACTATCTCTAAGCTCTTCCTACCCTTACTCTCTTCACTCGTAGGCCTCTCTCTCTCTCTCTCTCTCCTTGTGTGTGTGTGTGTGTTGATCTTCCTTGCTCAACTCAAGTACAAAGGTTTGAACTTTCTTTTTATTTCAGTGAATGTAAATTTTTCTTTTTCGAATGATGTACTATTGCTGATACAAATTTGCTGCCAATCCTTCGTTTTTGTTCTTTACTAATCCTTGTAGAGAAACTATGTTGTATAGCTGTATTTGAATACTATCCTCTTAAGATATCTGGAAATAAAATGCGGCTATGAATCTGGGAAAGAATATTAACAAAAGTTTAATAAAATTACTTCAATAAACTGGAAAAAGAACATGAACTGATATTTAGTGGAAATTATGTTTATAGTATAGATGCTGAACTTTTCACAATTTCACCTATCACAATAAACAAATGCTGAAGTTCTATTGTCATAAGAATGTTGTCTATCATGGACTAATAATGGTATTTTTTGTTTTAAACACAAACTTTATTGCTTGTAGATGTTGTTTCAATGAAATCTGAAAGTAGTATATAAAAACAACTTGGCTAACATGGCTACTTTGAATCTCTGATGCAACTGCATGCACAGGTCCTCCTTTGCTGATCAATCATTTTAATGGCCTGCAACGATACAAAAATGAAAGGGCCCTTGCAATCAGGATCAGTAAATCCTACAACTCAAACAACTATGATAGATGCTCCTAGGAGAAGAAGATCTTGGCTAAGAAAAAGTGCTTCATTTGCTCATTCTGTTTCTATGGAGACAATTGGCAGTGTTCCAACACCTGGGCAAATAGATCCAAAATTAGTGCAAGTAGCCATATTTTTGGCTGTCTACTTGACAGTAGGAACTTTGTGCTTCTACCAACTGGGGCCCCAGATGAAGGGAAAGAAAACAAGTGCAATTGTTGACACTGTCTACTTCTGTATTGTGACAATGGCCACTGTTGGATATGGAGACCTTGTGCCTGATAGTGTCCTTACAAAACTACTCGCCTGTGCTTTTGCCTTCACAGGAATGGCTCTGGTTGGAGTAGTCATGAGCAAAGCAGCAGACTACCTCATAAAGAAGCAAGAAGATTTGCTACTAAAAGCTTTAAATATGCATCAAAATGTTGGTCCAACTGAGATCAGAAAAGAGGTTAGGACCAGGGAAGTCAGATACAGGTGTTTGTTGGTCTTTATGCTTCTTTTGGTGCTCATAATTGTTGGGACAACATTCCTAGCCACTGTAGAGAAGTTGGACCTCGTTGATGCATTTTATTGTGCTTGTGTTACCATCACAACCCTGGGATACGGAGATCAGAGCTTCAAGACCAAAGGAGGGCGCATTTTTGCAGTGTTTTGGATACTCATAAGTACTATTACCTTGGCTCAGTTTTTTGTCTACGTTGCTGAGCTAAACACTGAAGCCAGGCATTGGGAATTGGCCAAGCGGGTTCTTAGTCGAAAGGTGACACAAGAAGACCTGGAGGCAGCAGATCTTGATAATGATAATTCTTTACAGTAAGTTGGTCTCTTTTTCTCTGAACATGAGCTCTCTTATTTATGTGTACAACTTATTGTCTTTGTTGGAATTCTAGTAGTTTTAGGAAATCCTAATACCTTTTTGGTAAGATTGTATATCCTTTCTAGTTTCCTTAAGAGAAAATTATTTTTCGCTATAAGTAAAGCTCATGTCAATAGGTTTATATACACATTTTATATCCAAGAGGTAGTGTAAGGTTTCATAAGAAAAGAGAGGGAGAGGTTTATTGCATTTTTCCTTGATACTAGTAAAGAAGAAACTTTTTTGGTACCACTTCCCTATAGCCCATTCCCTTCTTATAGGAAAAAAGTAAAAAAAAAAAAAAAAAAAAAAAAAAAAAACACTCACAACAGATACCCTATCGGTTCCCTACATAAAAAGAGTTTTTCTATAAAATATCTTGCTCGATCCTCTCTTATCTCTCATCTTTTTGTCTTTCATTGGAGATTGTGTTGGGATTTTGTAAAAAATGTGAGGGTAGGTAAGAAACTTGTATTATATTTTGTAAAGAAAGAATGTTTGATTGATATTGATAAAGATAAGGGAAGTTAATGTGGAGTATATTTGCATAGGAAAGTAAAAAGTAGTTTTGTTCCTTAAATTTAAAAAAATAATCAAAGAGAAACTGTTGTGAATGCTCTAATCCATGTTGCTAATGTTCTGGTCATTAAACAAGAACTAGGGGGCTTATTTGACTTGACGCTGGTTAGACGTGAGGTCGAACATGTCCCGCTTAGCCCTATGGCACTAATCTTAGTGTCCATTTATGCCTGTGAATGTAGGCAATCTTGTCGAACCATCTTAAATTCTAGAATCTTGATTTTTTGCTTCTTCTTCTTTGTTGATATTTTCTTGTGTGTGTGATGTGAATTCTAACAATCTCAAAACGCATGGCTTGTTTGGTTTAACTTTCTTGTTCCTCTTTTTCTTTTTCTTTTTTCTTCCATAGGAGCGCTGAGCTCATCCTACTTAAGCTCCGACAGATGGGGAAGATTAGCGAAGATGATATTTCACTTGTAAAATTAGCCACAAGGGAGGAGTTTGAACATTGTGATGTTGATCAATCAGGAACCTTGACTGCCTCTGAAATAATGCTCCAATCATCTCAAACAGACAAGTGACTTCATCAATGAGAAGTGGCTACTAATCAGACTTCTACACTCTTTAAGTATTACAAGAGCTACTTAAATATGTAACCTCAACTTCATACTTATAAATCACTGCCATATTTTTGCTTTATAGCTAAACAAGTTCCTCTATGAGAAGCACTTTCTCCCTATTTGATCCATAGTTTTTCTAAACTAGGTCTTTTCAAAACATGTAGATGTCTCTTTCCTGTAAAAAAACATAGATCAAAAGTGTTTTAATTATCACTATGCTGATTATTTGTGTCATGGAACTTCTCATTTGCTAAATTGTTGGATGGAGTGATGCTCTAAAATCCAAACAATCATGATAAAAACAATAAATACAGTCGCATTCCAAGTTATTTAATTTGAGTTTGGCTTGAGTTCAGTTTTAGTTGAAATTGGACCCGTTGAAATTAGGACATGTATCCCATAACAGGACATAAATGACATGTGTCCTAATTCCAACAGGTTCAATTCTAATTAGAATTAGACCCAAGCCAAATCCAAGAAACAATAATACATATCGGTTTGTATAATATAGGATCAGGATTAGTTAGATTTCTTAAAATAAATCCACCTGGGAGTTCTTAAATTCTTGATTGTTTTTTTAATTAAATGATTCAAAACTAAGTTGTATGTTAACAGTTGAGTTTAAAGTAAACAAAAAAGAAAAAAAAATATTTGAAAAAAATAATATAGTGTTAGGAAACTTAGTTTTACTTTTACACCCATTTATCGCACCGACTAAACATTGCGTGTTTTGAGTGGTTAATATTTGAAAAAAAATATACATATTTCCCTCAAAGTACCACTCAATTACCAATGTTTCATTTCCAAACTATCAATGGTATCAATGTTCCCGCTCAAACTATCAAAAAAATGTTAATGTCCCCATTAAGACCAACAATAAGACAAAATTGACCTTAAATTTTTTTCAATAAGACAAAAATGTATTTATAAATTCGAAAAAAAAAAATTAAAACTAAAAAATAAAGAAATAACTTTTAAAAAAATAAATTAAAGAAAAAACGAAATAAAAATTTAAAAGAAAAACGAATATTCAAAAAAAAAAACAAACGAAAAAATAACTGAAAATTAAAAAATAAAAAGACACACACATTCTCAATACATTGAGAATAGATATATTGTATTGAGAATGTATTCTAGATATATTCTAAATATATTCTGATAGTCTAAAAATGAATTTAGTGCAGCTTTATGATCAGATGTTATTAAAAGGAACCCGGCCTACAGGTTAATGTATGATCAGATCTTCATCCTTGCACGGAAATTAAAAAAGAAAAATGAATTTAGTGCCAAACTGAGAAGTGGGCGAATGAGACAGATCTTTCAGGGAATTTTCAACGAATTTTTGCTGCTCAGTACTCAAAGTTCTCTTTGACAACCGCTTGAAAATTAAAAGTTAATCCCGTTCCGGTGAGCCCCTCTGTCTCTCTTTCTCTGGAACTTTCCTTTTTTTTTTTTTCAAGTTGGAACTTTCTTGTTAGATATCGAATTCTTAAGCTTCTGAGTTTAAGACCTCGTTTTCAAGGAAACCCATTTAGATTTTACTTTTTTATGGAAACCGATTCAAACCTTGGTTTACTTTAATGCGTGTGTGTGTGTGTGTGTGTCTCTGTGCGTATCGCTTCACTTAAGGTATTCTTTTTTCAGTTTGTCAGTTTAAATGTTCATTCTTTTTCATGCTTGAGTAAAGGGTGTTGTATTGGTTAAATTTTTGAATGATTATTTGCTGGAATTCAATGCTGTATATATGTAGAAACCTGTTACTGTGGAATTATTTTTGTGAAGTGTGAGAATGTAGCTTGATACAATCATGTGAAGTAGTTGAACTCAGACTCAGTTAGTTATTTCAGTTAAGTTATAGATTTTTATAATTGTGTCAATTGAATTAGAACAGAATTGTCGGAGGATAAGAAGAGAATAAGTACTAAATAATCAACATTTGGCCTTCGCTTATAGCTTTTAGCTATCAAGCTTGCCTTGTACTTATCCATCATATCATTCAGTTTAAGCTTCTTCTTAAACACCTAGTTACAATTGAGTGATTTGGTCGTTGGAGGTAACTCAATGAGTTTCAAATATGGTTAGACATAATTTATTCCAATTCATTATTTATATCCTCTAACCAAACAAATGCATCAAATAGATTTAATTGCTTCACAAACTGTATATCCTCTAACCAAACAAATGCATCAAATGTAAATTCAGTTTGTCAGTTTAAATGTTCTTTCTTTTTCATGCTTGAGTAAAGGGTGTTGTATTGGTTAAATTTTTGAATGATTATTGCTGGAATTCAATGCTGTATGTATGTAGAAACCTGTTACTGTGGAATTATTTTTGTGAAGTGTGAGAATGTAGCTTGATCCAATCATGTGAAGTTGAACTCAGACCCAGTTAGTTATTTTAGTTAAGTCATAGATTTTTATAATTGTGTCAATTGAATTTGAACAGAATTGTTGGAGTATAAGAAGAGTCAGAAGGCTACACAAAAGTCATATGAGTTACAGTAATAATAAGGAGTTACGTGAGATATAAATCACTTGAAGTGGAAGAGTTTGTAACATGTATAGGAGTATTGCTAAGGTCTAGAGTCTTAATAAGTAAACTTGTGACGTGTAAGAACTGATGAGTTGCATGTGATTCATTGTAAATAAAAGACAAATCTTCCTAGTGAATTTACGAGAGTTAAGCATAACAATATTTTACATTCTTATAAGTTGAACAATAGAAATTCTGAATTTTAGTTATGATGGAAGTTGCTCTGTAAAATCAGTGCTTGATTAATCAAACCCATATTGTTAAATGGACAAATTTGGTATCTTTCAGGTGATTGCTCTTTCGCTTGAATCGAACCGGCACTTGTTTTAAAACATTTCATTATATTGGTGTTACCATTGTTCAAAGAACTGTTGTTTGAATCCTGAAAATTGTCGCTATAACTTGAGGGCAAAAAATTTTGATAATGGGCCGGAAAGCTGAAAATTTTAGAATTGACTGTTTGCCATAATTTGGATGAAAAGGGGAAAAAAGAAAAACATTTTGCCAAGTTAGTTTTTCTTTTCCTTATGTCCCTCTATACCAGATGTCCCTTCTTTCTCACTATTGTATATTTTATCTGTGTCTCCATTGTGATGTGAGCTTGAAAGCTGTT
Source organism: Alnus glutinosa (assembly GCF_958979055.1). NCBI lineage: Eukaryota > Viridiplantae > Streptophyta > Magnoliopsida > Fagales > Betulaceae > Alnus > Alnus glutinosa. Next base: position 28,824,518 of record NC_084893.1, read on the forward strand.
ATGATTAAGATAGAAAAGTTGAAAACTTTATTTTCTGAATAATGCTGTCTATCTGAAGTTGATTATGCACTGATAGTAGTACATGAACTGATACTTCTCAGAGGTAACTGCTTTTACATTTCAAATGCTAAACGTTGCTACTGGATCTTACTGTTTTTTATTAAAGTAGTTAATGAACCTTAGCTAACATGGCTAGTTTGGACTCAAATGTGAGTATTCAGGTTCTTAAATACTGGTCCTCTTTTGTTGAACTCGTTTTAATGGCCAATGATGGTGTGGAAGAGCCCTTGCTGTCAGGATTAGTGAATCCTGCAGCTCAGACTAGTAAGAAAGATGCTTTGAAAAGAAGAAGATATCGCCATTGTAAAAGTGCTCCTCTTGCAAAATTTGTTCCTGCAGAGACAAATGGGATTCGCCCGATTCCACGTTTCGAATCCACTTTTGGGAAACTACACCCAAGTTTTAAGAAAGTAGCCATACTCTTGGCTTTGTACTTAGGTGTAGGTGCTGTAAGCTTCTACCTTGTCAGGAACCAGATAGAGGGAAAGAAAACAAATGGAATTCTTGATGCTGTGTATTTCTGTATTGTGACAATGACCACTCTAGGATATGGAGACCTAGTGCCTGATAGTGCCCTTACAAAACTACTTGCTTGTGCCTTTGTTTTCACGGGAATGGCTCTGGTTGGACTAATCCTGAGCAAAGCAGCAGATTATTTGGTAGAGAAGCAGGAAATATTACTTGTTAAAGCGTTGCATATGCGTCAAAAACCTGGCTGTACTGACATTCTGAAAGAGGTCGAGACCAACGGATTGAGATACAAATGTATATTGGCCTTTATCCTTCTTTTGGTGCTCATAATAGCTGGGACAATCTTCCTAACTACTGTTGAGAAATTAGACATTGTTGATGCATTTTATTGTGTTTGTGCTAGTATCACAACCCTAGGATATGGAGATAAGAGCTTCTCAACTACAGCAGGGCGTGCTTTTGCGGTGATTTGGATATTGACAAGTACTATTGTCTTAGCTCAGTTTTTTCTCTACATTGCTGAGCTAAACACTGAAAAAAGACAAAGGGCACTGGTTGAGCGAGTTCTTACTCGGAGGATGACGAATGTAGATCTTGAAGCAGCTGATCTTGATGATGATGGGGTTGTTGGGTAAGTTGTCTGTTTTCTTTTTGGAGCACATCTTTCTTGTAATGGTCTTGTTTCTGACTTCTTGTTGCTGATGCTTTTTTCTCCACAAGCTCTCTCAAAAATAATTAATTTTTTTTTTCATCTCAGTGTTCAGAATGCTTAGTAAATTACTAAAGCTCTCACATTCCTTCTTTCTTTTCCATAGCGCTGCTGAGTTCATCATATATAAGCTGAAAGAGATGGGGAAGATTAGTCAAGAAGATATTTCACTTGTAATGGAAGAGTTTGAAGATTTGGATGTTGATCAGTCGGGAGCTTTGTCACCGTCTGATATAATGCTTGCTCAATCATCTCAAGCAGAGAGGTGACCTTACCATCACAAAATGGTAATTGTTTTGTATACGGGTGAAAAGGAATATGAAATAATCATAGAATTTACCTTGTAAAGTTTGTAATATCAACTTTGGAGCATTAATATATCATATTCATGGTTTTTGACATAATCAATCAATTGACGTTTAGTGATGAAGTTCATTATATGATGATTCTGCTGCAATTGCATCTTCCTGTACTTCTTGCGCATGAATGGATGACTATATTAGAATCATCTGATCATTGAGATTTTGGGAGATTAAAGATCAGTCCTAATGATCATAGATCAGTTCTGAGAGCCATCTTTGGTCCATTTCTTTATGGTCGTAATGTCAAAGATGATAAGCTTTTTACCAGTATGATGAATTGGGCCCCTATATTATTGTCCAATTTTGTAGCTTTTTAACCTTTCAGGATCTTGAAGAAGAGCAAAGGACGTGCACTTTATGGATAATCATCTGAAGATGGAAAAGGTATTGTCATATCACTTTTTTGTTGAGCAACGCTTCTATTGGGTGGATTGGATCTCCAGTAATTACTAACATTTTGGACAGTAATTGAGAGATAGTTTATATAGGACTCACCTGCTTGAATAGGTGACTAGGCAACCAAAAACTTATTTGGGTAGGTAGGTTCAATATGAGATTTCTCACAATTGCTCCTGCAAATTGCTGGAACTTGAAAAAAGAGGCTTCCAAGTCTAATTCCGTGCCTTTATATGTTCTATTGGATCTCTTCTTGGGAAGGATTCTATGCCTTTCTTGCATTTTCTTAGCATTTATGCTTGTATTGCATGTTTTGGTATTGATTTGGCAAAAGACAATATCTGTTGCAGCATTGCTAACTAAAGCCCTAGGCCTTTGAGATTCTGACAAAATTCGTCACCCCACCATGCCATTCACTTAACTAGAACCATTTGTCTTGTCATCGTAATTCCAGCATGGTAAAAGGGTAAAGTTTTCTTTTTGAATTGAGTTGAAAAAAAATTCTCCAAAGTCTATTAGATTGACATCTATCTTTAGAGCATGTGATTCTCACACACAATTTTAGAAAGAGTAATAATATATTAATAATTTGGAAGAACTTCACTTATAACCCATGATCTTTCATCACTTTTGAAATAAAGTACCATAAACTTTAAAACGTATCAATTTAGGATATCCATCTTTCAATTTCAACCCTTCGTTAGAACTTTTCGTTAAATTCTGTCAAAATTTTCAAAACACCCATCTTTTTTAGGTGTCGGTCAGAATGCTTGAATTTTTGAAATTTTTTTATAATTTTTTTTTTAAAAAAAAAAAAAAAACAAAACATAGTGGTATTTTGAAAATTTTGATAAGATTTAACATAAATTTCTGAAATTGAAAAAAAAATTGAAAGATAGATACTCTAAATTAACACGTTTTAAAGTTTGCGTACCTTATTTCAAAAGTAAAGATTTTCCATAACTTTTTTACAACTTGCCCGTAGTTAAAAATAAATAAATAATAATACCCTTTATTCACATATTTATATGTATTATTAAGTCGTAAAAGGGTCATAGGTTTAACATTTTTTATATACATATATGTTTTAAAAAACATATATGTCAGTTTAACAATTTATTTTTTTAACTCAATTTAAAGAAAAATTTTGTTGGCAATAAAGTCAATGTTTATAATTACTCTTTGGAATTTAGAAGGGACACAGGATGCAACAACTGAATTAACGGGATCTTAATCCTCTTAGATGCGAATAAATGTTGTGACGATAAAATTCAAACTATAAAATGAATATGATTTGAAAGGCATCTTTTTCTTTGTTGGCATATGTCTTTTTCTGGTTGAAATCTGCAATCAAGTGATCAACCAATAGACAGACCAAAAATTAAAAAATAAAAAATAAAAGTAAAAATAAAAACACCCCAAAAAAGTAATTTCAAATGAATTATTGTGCCCCCACGCAACCAAACAATCATCCCACATCTTGAAGTTTCCAGCTTGTGGGACCCATGACCCACTCACAAGGAGGCATAGTACGATATAGCTTTTTTCTTTTTTCTTTTCTTTTTTGACTAAATTAGATTTGAAAAAAATTTAGAGTATGTAAGAATTATATATATATATATATATATATGGTCTGTTAAAATTACATATGAAAATTATATTTTTTATTAATCGTAAATGTAGAAATTAAAAATATTCGTATGAATGACATATAGAAGGATATTGGATTAAAGGATAAGGATATAGGATTAAGGGGAAAATCATATTTAGCCTTTTAAGTTTTTATTTTATTTGAATTTGGTCAGTAAATTTTTAATTTCAAGAATATGATCCTTAGGTTTTGCACAAAGTTTATATAGGCCCCTCTATCACTTTTTTTGTCAATTAATAGTTTGTTATATTTTATGTGTGTCTCAATTTGACACATTAGGGTCCATATTAGCACATAATACAAATGTCATGTCATTAAGCGTTAAGTCAACCATAAAAAATAAAATGAAGACCTAATTCTAGAAGGAAACAAAAAAAAAAAATCATCTTCTTCATCATCCTAATCTTCTAAATTTGTAACATTTGAGATAAAATTGTTCACTTTGATGCTAACATAGACATTGACATTGTATTCAATGTTGACATGAACCCTGGCTTGTCAAATGAAAGACGTGACGAATGAAGAATTGACAGTAAAGTAATAAAGAGACCAATTTAAAATTTTAACAAAACCTAAAGACTTTATTTTTTAAATTGAAAACTTAAGGATTAAATTCAAATCAGATGAAAACTTAAGGACTAAATATGACTTTTTCCTTGGATTAAAGGATGAATTGAAGATAATTTAGCTTATTTTGGAGGAAAGCATTAGGTAGTTTTGTTAATATATTTTGAAAGGTGTTTTCATGTTTTTATTTGAAAAATATTTTGATGCAATGTAAAAATATTTTATATTTTGATGAATATTTTGTATTTGAATGGTTTGTTAATATTTTTTATTTAAAAGAAAAAAATAGAAAACACAAAACAAATATTTTTGGAGCTCAAATTCCTAAAAAGTGGTACACCAATAATAGTGGTAGGTCTATTGGTACTTGCCTAGAATTTAACATAATGTTACTCAAAATAAGTAGTCATTGTTAATAGGTTAAAAGCTCTCAAGAATCTCTGCCCAATGCATAATTTTAAAGTACACAATAACTCTTATCACTATTTTGGTTTTTTGTTTGGATCCACTCATTTTTCTTTTATAGGATTGGCCACTTCTTCTTCTGGACAGTGCTACAGAGTAGCAAAATTTTCGGAATTCATCCGGAAATTTTGCTACCCCATGACATTCTTGTAATTATGATAATTACAAGAATGCCATGGTGAAGCAAAATTTCCGGATAAATTCCGGAAATTTTGCTTCACCTAAGCATTACCCTCTTCTTCTTCGTCGTTTTGAGTGACTTCCTTTTAGATCACGAGCGGTAAAAATTTTCATATAACCCTTTCCTTAAATCAATTAGAAAAAAATAGAAAAAAAAATACACAATAACCTTAAATTGTGCTAAGAACTCTATTAAGATACATCTTACACTATATTTTGACTTCTAAAACATGCTGCATTTATTTTCATGGTTGGTAATTTTTTTTTGCATGACCCGCAACATAATATAAAATTAACGTGTTCAAGTTAAACGATTTGTCATGTTTAATTAAATAGATTAAGTTAGAAATAATATATATAATTTTATAGTCTTGACATGCTCATTAGTGCTAATAATTTTTATCGCAACTCGTTTAATTAATAAAATCAAATTAAAATTAATATTTATAATCTCATTTTCGTCCACGACATGATTCACACCCTATACATATAATAAAGTATTTTCTAAGAAAGTCTTATGTTTCTACTGGTTGTCAATCACTGATCAATCACATTCTAAATGGCAAGTCTTATCAGAATACGTAGCTCTGAGGTGTTCTGTTCACCAGACTTGCTCAACCAATCCAAAGTCCAAAAACTAAAATAAAAAATAAAAAAGTATAATTTTTTTTCTAAACCGGGGGTGTAAAAGTAATTTTTTATAAGCCTACTAATATATATATATATATAATTTTTTTTTTAACTAATACATATTTTATTAAACATACATGAAACCATTAACAAATTATGTAAGTAAGACTAAATTATAAAAAATTACTCAAATAATACCCAAAAAAAAAAAAAAAAAAAATTAATAAAGGACCCAAATGCCATTGATAAAATTATTCAGCCCTGAATTTACAGTTCACATTCTGTCAACTACGAAACAAAAGGAAGGTACACAAAAACGAAAGGAAAAACAAAACAATAAAAAGGGTTAGAAATATTACATAGGTTTCGATGGTTTCTACTACTCGTCGGACTTGAAACTCTCAACGGGGTGGTCAGGTTGGCCGGCAACGTAGTGGAGGAGGCCCTCGCCGGCTTTGGAGTCGCCGGAGGCGTCGGTGGACGGTACGGAGGTTCTGCCGAAGACGATAACGGCGAAGAGGAAGAGAGCGGTGGAGAGGAAGAGGGGCCAGAAGTAGGCCAAGATGGTGAGGAAACGAGGTATGAAGACAACGAAGAGGGTCATGAAAAAGATAGAGAGGACAAAGAGGATGTGGAACTTGTACTGGGTGAGCTTTTCTGAGATCTCCATGGCTTAGGACCTTGGATGACAGAGGAGAGTTGCGTTGGTGTTGGATTTTGTAGAGAGAGAGTGTGGGAAGGGCCGGAACTCGGAAGGCTAGACTCTATGTCTGTGTGTGTGCAGAGATTCTCTGATGAGGGGAAAGTGTTTTCCTTTACACTCACCTTTTTTTGTCTTCGTTTATGGGGGATTTAACTTGCTATTTCTTTACTAAAATGCCCATCTTGTGTTGTTTTTGGTCCTTTTTTTTTAAAAAAAAAAATTAAAATAATAACTTTTTTTTTTAAAAAAAATAGTCTTTATAATTGGCATAATTTACAAATCACTCTATATGATATAAAAATGATAATTTTAAAGTCTTTGCAGTGTACGAAAATTACAAATTATTCATTGAAGCCGTTTTCCATCCACAAAATTAACAGAATCTATTAGGTTGTCATGTTAGTGCTAATAAAAACATAACATGTGTCACTTTTAATAAAAAAATATTGATATATTATAAATTAAAAACTTAAAATATTATTTAAAAAGGGGGGAGGGGTGTTTGGGAGGGGTGGCTGTAACGGGGGTAGCCTCCTACCTCCCCAATCCTATGTGGTGTGGTTTTCATCGAACTTTGTGCATAGGGATTGATTTTTGGGGAGGTAGAGGCTACCCCAAAAAATGATTCTTCGGTTTCACATCATATATTAAGTTCTTTCTTAATTTATAATAAAGTATGAACTAATTAATTAATAATAATAATTAAATTTGTAAGAGCTTTATCAATAAATTATAGAAATCTTAATATCCTAACAAAACAGTGCCGGACCCAGGCTTGTATAAATGAAGGGGCCAAATTAAAAATAATAAATTGAGGGGGTAAAACTAAAAAAATTAAAAAGTCAAGGAGTAAAATTTTAAATTTTTTTTTTTTGGAAAAATTTTAGGGCTTGGGGGCAGGTCCCGGGCCCCTATACAGGTCCGCCCCTATAACAAAATATTATTGCATACACTTTCTACATATAAGAAGAACAGATCTAGACCCTTTATTATGTGAAAATCCTAAGAATATTTTGATATCTTCATTGAAATACTATATGATATTTACTGTCTTTTTATGCTAAAATATTACATATAAGCATTAAGCACTTCGTTTTATAAGAGAGAACTATTCTTTTTTATTTTATTAGTCAATGAGAAGATTTGAATCGGTTGCGAATTTCTTGCGCAATATGTACGGCTATGGTTTGTTAATCAAGACAGGATTTTGGGAATCAAAAAGAAATTTAACCCATATTTTACATAACTATATTTGTAAATCGATGTTATTAGAGGAAAGTACATATAAATTATGGATTGCACTAATAATATTATTTAATAGATTGCTACACGACTGCCATACAATTAAAATGATATGACAATATAAATTAGTCACTATTTCAACAGTCACATAACAGTTTACTAAATAACATTACTCATATGTTTTATTTTCTTTAAATCTGCCTTCATGGGCGATCTATGGGATGAAAGTTAGTCAGGTGTGAGTGATTATCTCCCACGGCCGGTTTAAATAAATTTTTAGGATATTTTGTTAACCTTGTCTTAAATTTAGTATGCTCAGAGCAGATCTTTAACTATTTTTGTACATGGGTTAGCGAAAGATGAAAGTCATAGATAACACTTTATTGTAATAATTTTGTTTGTATCTTTGACTATGTAATCTCATAACATGTGACTATGATTTTGTAGAGGTTTATGCTTTGTGGTGTGAGAGCATTATGCTCATGATCTTTAATCAATGAAATACTCAGATCTTTCATTCAAAAAAAAAAAAAAACATTACTTATATAGTAAAACCAATTCTCATAACATATCACTCAATTACGGATAGTCCAAAAGCCAATTGTCAACAGATTAAAGGCCCCTTTAATAACCCCCTCCCTTCACCGTCTTCTTAATTTTCACTCTCTCAAAAAACATCAATTTCAAAACATTCTTAACATTTTTTACTTTTTATATCACATTAACAATTTTTTATTATTATTTACATAAAAAAAACTCACTACAATACAATTTTTTTTAACTTTTTTATATAATTTTTTTCTACTTTATATTACATCAATCATTTTTTACTTTCACTCAATAAAAAAATTCCCCCCAAGGAGAGGGGAGAGGGGTTATTAAACGGGGCCTAAAAATTTTTCTTTAAATTGGGTTGAAAAAAATTTCTTAACCTTTCTATTAAATTTATATGTCTTTAGAATGCTCAATTTTTATATGCATTTTGAATCACATACCGGTTAATTCTATTAAAAATACATGTGATAATTACATATTATAAAGTAAAATATTAGTTAAATAGACTATTATTTAATCAGTCAAAACTTGAAAAATGTTTGAATATATTAAGGGATTTGATTTTAATCTCCTATAAGGCTATAATTAGATTTGATAGTGTAATCAAATCATATTAATTTGATTGTCATACTTATTTATTATAATTCTCCTATAAATAGGGATATTTTGTATAGTAATATATTCGAGTGAATAAGAGAAAGATTTAGCCTTAAGACTTTATAATGTGGAACAGTAAAAGTATATTATAGACTAAATCACGTAAAATCTCTTATATTTTATTTACTTTATTTCGCTTTATTTTTCTTTAGCGTTATATTTTCTTTCAAAGAATAAGGTAACCTTTTTTTTTTTTTTTTTTTGACATGTCCACATAAGAGAGGGAATGAGGATTCGAACTAGTGACCTTCGCTTCACGAGGCATGGTCTCCAGCCGATTGAGCTACCCCTTGAGGACTAACCTTATTTGGTTTGGCTTTGAGATTGTAAAAATATATTCCAATTCTCCAGATAATATAATAGGGGAGCACAAGAAGTGTTGAAGAGTTCATCGTGATTTTGGGTTACCGAAGAGTCTTCTAACTGCGCGGTGACGGAATCAAAAAGGTTTTTATAAAGACAAATATTAATTTAATAGTCGAATTAACTTTTTTTCGACCAATTTTTTTTTTTTTTTTTTTTAAAATAAAAATAAAAATCAACAATTTTTACTCCTTTTTAGGTGAAGAAAAAAAGGGGGTGTAAAGGTCATTTTAGAAAAGGAAAAAAATAATAATTCATGCACAAACACCGTTGGTCACTTCTCTGCAACTGTCGGCTATTGTTTTCTTTTCAAAATGAACCTCGTTTGGCTTTAACCACGGTTTTTTTGTAAGTTTGTGGGGGAAGATAAGATAAGATTTAAAAACATGGTGCTGTAATTCGAGGCCGAAAGTGATTCCAAGTTGGAATGATTATATTCCAAGACCTTTTAAATTGGGTTTTCTAGATGTCGGTGTCACATGTTTAGAGGTTTTTTTTTTTTTGGTCAAAAATTAAAATATTTTGTGCTAAATCTTGAAAAATTATTCGAAAAATATTTTTCAATGTTTCACTCATATGAAAAATTGTCAAATATTTTTTAAATTCTCATAAATTTGAGGAGCTGTGAGGAAAAGAGAGAGACGGACAAAAAGAAACTGCAAAGAAAGAGAGTGTGATAATACTATAATATAATGCATTTGGACGTGAAATTGAAATCTAACGCAGTTGTCTAACAACATTACTTGCAAATTTGGCAAGCAATTGTGAGGCCTTTGTGGGACTAACCGGGCAGCTTGAGGCCTGTTCAGACAACTACGTCTCGTAAGGAACTTTTTCACAATTGTCTGTTTGGGAGTGCGGTAGAGCGACCAAAAAAATGGTTTACGTAGATGAAGAGCGTAAACCGTTTTACACCTCGTAAATGTTATTTTCCTTGATTAACTTAAAACATTTTCCGGTTGACCAATTTTTACGCCGCACCAAAACACTCAAAAATAAGGAAAACATTTTCTAATAAATATTTTACATTGAAACAAACATAGCTTCGTCATCAAATATCAATTTAAGATTAGGAAATCACAAGTTCTCTCTCTCTATTGTTTAATTAAATAATTATATTCATCATTTTTTGTCAATTTAAAATTTTGGAATAATTAGTAGTTTAACATTTTCTGGTTGGCGGCTAGGACGTCGGATCATACTCTGCTTTGGGTGACCTTTTGTGAGCAGCCCCCAGAGCCATACTCTTACTGTAGAGGTTTCAAATTTGAAGACAAGTGGACTATGGACGATGAATGGCAGGGCATCGTATCTTCAGCTTGAGGGAATGATAGCTCATGCTCTCGGTTCAGAGCAGGTTATCCGAGTGCCAATATGCTCTAACACAATGGAGTCGCCAAAAATTTGGAAATGAGGTGGACCAACTAAAACAGAAGACTAAGCTTCTGCAAGACCTCTAGCAAAAGGCTAACTCGGAACTGATTGAGTATATTAAAACCTTGCAGGTTGAAATAGACGAAATTCTTGCTAGGGAAGATGCCAGTCGGAAGCAACATGCTAAACAGAATTGGTATCAAATGGGGAATCGCAACACTCAATTAACCACCGACAGAAGATGAATAGCATTTGCTGCATTATTGATGAGCAGAGCAAAACTTGGCGACATAAGTGATAAGCGTTGAATGTTTACATTCAAAGCCCTTTAATTCGCATATGTTAAACCCTAAAATGTGTTGTTAAATAATGTGTTATTGTGTTTTAGTGTTTCTACTCTTTTTTAGGTCTTAATTGGAAACAAGAGCAAAATCAGCACCATTAGGCCTAAGGTACATCAATGACAAAATTGAAGACATTTGAGGTCCAAAATGCTCCTGCCAAGTAGAGCAAAAATCGGTCAAGTATAATCGATCGATCAAACTTTCCATGCATAAAAAATGTGATCGATCGATTTTGCATTCGAACTTAAAGAGATCGATCTACATGCGATCGATCGAATTTTTCAAGGCTAAATCATGCGATCGATCGAATTTTTCAAGGTTAAATAAATCGATCGATTGACTTCGGATATTTCAGAAAAAATCTTCAGATGTCGACATATTTTTGTGTGATCCAAATTCATCCTCAAGCTGTGCGGTTCTAATCAGATGTTATCACCATCAATTTGATTGGGTTGAATTTATTGTATCAAATCCTCTATAAATAAAGGATGGGCGTGAGAGTTGAAGGGGAGAGAGTTTTTAGTGATTTTTTTAGTTTTAGTTTTTGGTGCATTTCTTTGATGCACACTTTCTCTTATGTTTTCCAGAGAGCTTAGATTTAGTGTGTTCTAGTTCTATAACTCATTTTAATTATGTTTTTATTCAAGCAAAGTTTTAATTTAGTTGATGTAATTGTTCTAAATATTTTCCAGCAACTTCTTTCTTCTTCTTTTTCTTGTTTGTTTCATTTTATGCTTGAGACAACCCTGGAATCCGAAAAATTCCAGAGAGTTTAGCTAGTTCCTTTAATGTTTTTCTTTAGATTTTCCCTCTCCTCAATTCTTGTTCTTTCTTGTCCTTAGTTCTTTTATTAAATTAAGTTGTTTTACCCAATGTTAGTTTCAATTGTAGTTTGTAATCCTCTTAGGGAAATGGGTTCTTCTTATTTTATAAGAGAATCTCATATCTCCATGAGTAGCTAAACTAGTTATAGGGTTTTGATGAAACTCCTTCCAATTGCCATGGTTTGATTGTGTATTCTTGAGTTTTCATACATGTGTGATGATTACATAGCCTAGAGGTTTGCAAAACTTTTGTGAATGTTCTTCAAAACAAATTTAATCTTGAAAAGAAGGATCTCTTGTCTATGAGAATCCCTTGAATCTTGATTGGACTCAACATTCCCATCTCATTTGATGAAGGAAATGATGGTTATGTAATAGTGCTTGTGACACAATTTATGTGAACTCGATAAATCATGCTATGGAATATGTATTATTCCACATCCTTTTAGTTTAATTATTGCTTAGATGCTTTTCCATTACAGTGTAATTTTATGTGGAGGTTATGTGCTAAACTAAAATGATTTATTCTTTTTCCATAGATGTGTATGCTTATTGAAAGGTCTTATTAATCATTCATGCATAGATACTAATTGAATGATTATTGTATAAGTAAATGGATTATCATTACCTTTGAACTAAAGTAATTTCATGTTGAGATCGTTATGTGATTGACAATCATTACGCCCTCGTATTATACTTGTGAGTGAAACTCGAGATGAACATAATATCCCATTTGTATGAGGATTGAGTGAATTCAATGCCTTATACTTTCCATTTTCTTAAAATCTCTCCACTTTAATTGTTTTTAGTTCATGTTAACTTAGAGATAAAAATCAAACAAAAATCTTCTTTAAAATTTAATTAGAGAAAGTCTTAAGTATTTCATAACTGAACAACCCTCAATCCTTGTGGTACGATTCCCTCTTTAGTCGTATTCTGCAAAGCCTCGTACTATTGTGAGTGCTTATAAATATTAAAATCCACGTACGGAATCGTCTAGACTCGACGTACCAATAAGAAGGAGATTAGTAGGGTTTTTCTATCCTACTATGAGAAGATGTTTACATTCCAGCAACCGATTGGTCTTGCAGTCTGCTTATCGCATGTGGAAACCCGTGTTTTTGAAACTATTAATGAATGGTTGCTTCAACCTTTCACAGGGGAGGAAGTCAGCATCGGCAATGCTCTATTCCAAATGCACCCATTAAAGTCCCCTAGACCTTATGGTTTTGCAACATGTTTTTACCAGAAGACATGGCCCACGGTGGAACACGAGGTAACTTTTGCAGCTCTTTTTTTGAATGGGGGCCAATTTGATAGGGGGATTAATTCCACCGATATCATTCTCATTCCCAAAGTCTCTAACCCCTCCAAGGTGACCGATTATAGGTGTTGGACCACAAAGGGTACAAACCCAAGTGTAAGTTTTCGCAAGTAATAAATTACGGTAAGTCCGAGGTCGATCCACAAGGAATGGTTAGACACGAGAGAATAATTTTTATTATTATGCAGAAAAGAAAAAAAAAATAGGAATTTTGCTTTTGGTTTCCCACTTGAAAGTGGAGCAGAGAAATATAATTTAAATTAAAAAGTAAACTATGAAACTAAAATAAATAAATTTGATTTGGAAGATAATATTGGAAAAGACTAGGGATTCAATGATCCACCTGATATTTTATTATGTATTCATGAGACATAAAAAAAATATAAAATAGATCAAACATGGGTTGATTGAGAATTTGATTTCAAAAACATGAAACAATAAATTAAGCATTCCATATATTTTCGCATCATATCAAATCAAACAAAGTAAGCATTTGATATAAACAAAAATCACAAGGAATCAAAATAAACTTGTCTCATTAAATTACTCTCAAATAAAAATCATCCCCAAAATTTAATCATTCATCTATGAAAAACAAATGATATAGTCTCAAGAACATATAATAAAAATACTAGGCTTCACCTCTAGCCCTAGCTAGAGGTTTAGCCACTCATATTTATTAAAATAAATTCTATAATCAAAGTACTAAACATAAATTGAAAACAAATAAAATAAAAAATCCAAACTCTGCGCATCTATGCTTTTCCGTGCTCCTTGGCTCTTCTCTCCCCCCTCTCCTCTGGCTTTGACTTTTTATATATATTGCAAGACGCATGACTCCTAGATTTTAAAAGGAATGCTCCACACGTCAACGTTTGACCCTTATTTCTTTCCTTTATGATTTCCGGATTTCTTACACTCAATGTCACGGCACCCCTCTAACGTACGTGAATGCAAGAGAACTGAAAAGGGAAGACTCAATTCGGTGCTGCTTGTTTATGGAAAGAGCGCGTCTCTCTTTTGAAAGTCTTGTCCCTCTTCTTCACGTGGACCTTTTATTGGAAAGAAAATCTTGTCCTTGCTGCCAGTTATAGAGATAAAAAGTAGTGCATGTATTTGATCTCTTGCCTTGCATGTTTATGGAAAGAAATCATGTGGTTGGTGCCTTCTCAATCCTCAGTAAAAGATCGTGTGATCCTCGAGAGAGAACGTGCGCCAGTTCTGGAGTGTCGCTAATCATATGGACAAAGTGTGTCTTTGGTTTGCCAAATCTCCATGTTTTAATTTCTTAATTCTTTCTTTCTTTCTTAAGGATTTAATGCAGGTCAATGAATGCTCTTTCTTGCAGTTCTACATGCATGGAAATTTGGAAGGAAATCATGTAATTTGGTGGGACCAATTTGGAAAGAGCAAGTCATTGCCGCACCCTTGCATGGAAATATCTAGCCCTCTTCCTTTCCTCTTTATTTGTTTCTTTTTTTGATCTTCTCTTTGGTCCCCCCGAGTGGTCCAGCCGCTTGAAAGCCACAACAATTCCTACGAAAAGAAATACAATTCATTTGCATTTATATCAATTTAAGTTCAAATTGAATAATTAAACAATATTCCCCAATTAAATATAAAATGCAAGAATTAGGATAAAACATAGTATGATAATACTTATTTTAATAAAGAAAATATGCACTTTTAAGCAATTATCAATAGGCCTATAAGCCTTTGCAATGTGATTTACAAAATCATTGCAAAGGTCTTAGCAAATAGGCTTAAAGTCGTGTTACTACATATCATTTATTCGGAACAAAGCGCTTTCATCCCGAAGCGCTTATTAACGGACAACATTGTGGTGGCTTTCAAGACTTTGCATACGATGAACAATTGATTGAAAGGGAATGAAAGTTACATGGCCTTAAAACTAGATATGAGTAAGGCATATGACTAGGTGGAGCGAGTCTTTCTTGAGGAGATGCTTTGAAAGTTTGAATTTGCTAATAGGTGGATCGAAATGCTGATGGCTTGTGTAAGGGCGGTCTCATATTCCATCCTGATAAATGGCCAACCGAATGGTTGGATTACCCCCACCCGTGGGATTCGCCAAAGCGATCCTCTGTCTCCCTATTTTTTCATCATGCGTGCGAAAGCTATGAGTTCCATGTTAAACCATGCAGCGTCTGAATGGAAGATTTTTGGAGTTCCCATTTCTAGGGGCGGCACATAGATTAACCATATATTTTTTACAGATGATAATGTGTTATTTTGCAGAGCTAATCTTAGCGAATGGGGCAAGATACAAGATATTCTTGGCAGCTATGAGATGGCTTCAGGGCAGAAAATTAATCGTGACAAAACCTCGGTGTTTTTCAGCCGTAACACAAAAAGATGTGGATAGAGAGCTTACTAAAAATGCTGCTGGAATTCAAATTTCTAATTGCTATGAGAGCTACCTCGGCCTCCTAGCTCTCATTGGACGCTCTAGGTTGTCATCTTTTAATGGTATAAAGGGTCGGGTTTGGAGTAGGCTTAACGGGTGGAAGGAGGAATTTTTCTCCCATGCTAGGAAAGAAGTCTTGCTAAAGGCTGTTATCAAAGCGATACCGACTTATACTATGAGCGTGTTTTGGTTGCCTAAATCTCTTGTTCATAATATCAATGCTTTGATGAGCAGCTTTTGGTGGGGCTTCAAAGAGAATACTCATAAGATAGGCTGGATGAATTGGAAGGGTCTAGGCATAAGGCGGGATAATGGAGGGTTGGGGTTTTAGGAGCTGGAGTGTTTTAACACAGCCCTCTTGGCAAAACAGGTTGGAGGTTCCTCCAAAATCCTAACTCCCTGGCAACAAAGGTGTTCAAAGAAAAATACTACCCAGGGTCTAATTTTCTAGGAGCTAAACTAGGGACGAGGCCGTCATATGCCTGGAGCAGCATCTATGGTGCAAAAGACTTACTGGAAAAGGGTATTATGTGGCAGGTAGGGAATGGAAATGACATTATGATATGGGGCGACAAATGGGTCCATTCCCAGCATAAAAACAAAATACAAGCACCAGTCTCAATACTTGACAGGGAAGCTAGAGTACATGAGTTAATTGATCTGAATTCAAACTAGTGGAACATACCTCTGGTTGAGCAAATTTTTCCACCAGAGACTGCTGATATTATTTGTAGACTTGTAGTATTGCTATTTGTCCAAGGTTGCAAGCCGATAGAGTCATTTGGGTAGGGACCCCAATCGGCAATTTCACAGTCCGCAGCGCTTACCATCTTGAGGTTGAGTGCCGAGGCCGTTTCCAAGGCAGTGCTTCCATCATACCAACCTTGCATCCGGCATGGTCAGTTATTTGGGGGCTTCAGGTATCGCGTTCAGTGCAACTATTCCTCTGGCATGCTTGCAATGACAACCTACCTACAAAAGACAAATTGCTCAGACATAAAGTTGTGGATGACCCGGGTTGTCCTCTGTGTGGTACAATGGCATAAACTATTGGCCATTCATTGTGGTGGTGTGAGGCAGCAAAATTGGTGTGGGTAAAAGGGCGCAAGTGCATTGAAAAATGTGAAAGTTCTGAACATAATTTCCTTACAATTTTTGGCTACGTATGTCAAAATCTCGAGCAGGAAGATCTGGAGTGGATTGCTATAGTGGCTCACCGGTTGTGGAAACGGCGAAATCACGTAGTCTTCGGAGGAAAGATTCTGCCCCCAAGGTGTTCGATCAAAAGTGCCACAGAAGCCTTGGCTGATTATCGGGACGCTTAAACCAAACTCAGCATCCCTAAACTGGCATCTCCCACCCAGAACTCTCACTAGTCTCCCCCACCCTCAGGCGTTCTAAAGTTGAACTGAGATGCCGCCATTAATCGAAAAAAGCATATCATGGGTGTGGGTTTGGTGTTGCGGGACCATTCCGAACAAGTTTTGGCTGCTAGGTGTATGACCCATCCCTATGTATTCGATCCGACCATAGCCGAAGCATTTGCAGCTCGATGTGGGATGCGACTGTGCAGAGAGTTGGGCCTACAACCAGTTATCTTCGAGGGTGATTCACTTGAGGTTGTCTCTGCTCTTCAACGGGAAGCTGGATGGCATCAGAATTAGAGTAGTTTGGTGGATGAAGCTCGGATCCTATTGGCAAGCTTCCGGTTTTCGAAATCGCGTTCGTGCGGAGAGACGACAACCAATCAACCCATGGTCTTGCACGTTTGTCTGTGTCTCAACTCTTAACCCACACATGGTTTGACACGTGGCTGTTTAGCTTGTCTGATTGTATTCATAAGAGCACTCCCAACAGAGTAGCTATTTCCTTCTTTTAATTAAAGTAGCCAAGCAAAATAACAAAAAGTCAACTCCATCAGATTATGTAGCCTAACGCCAGAATAGAGGAATGCTGCATTTGTGAACAGTATACTGTTCACAAACCTATAATTATTTTATTATTATTTTTTATTCTCTCTCTCTCTCTCTTTGAGTCTCTCGAAACTTCTACCTTCCTCTCAAACTCTTCTCCTGCCTTCTCCCTTTCCCTATCAAACCTCAAACGATGCAGCTCCTCCCTACCTCGCTGTGATGGAGCCCCTGATCCTCATGGTTCTGAGAGCAGCGATTTGGGGTCGGATGGGGCCGAAGAGAGAGTTGTGAGAGAGATCGAGAGAGGAGTCCGGCGGCGTTGAAGAGACGAGAAAGGATGTGCTTCGAATTTCCAGGGCGAAAATCGCCGCGTGGCTTGCCGGTGCATGTAGTTCCGGCGGTCTCATGGAGCTCGGCCCCTCGTCCAACGCGCTCTCCTGTACGGTCCCGAGCGGTTTGAGCGCTTGTGAGTTTGGTGCCTACACGCTCGCCGTAGGTTCGCCCTAAACACTGCGAACTTGGGCTAGTGCTCCTCCTGGCCTGCGAGCCGTACGACTTGTCGTTGAATTTCATGGGCTATCGGCATACTTTGGTCCGATAATGAAGGCGTTGAACGGAGTGATGTGTTTTTGGTGGAGATGTATTTTTAATTAAAATGAATAAAAATATTAAAATTGATTATTTTATAAAATAAAGAAGAAGTTTAGATAAGCCGATGGAAAAAGGGTTGAAAAGTGATTACCTAAAAGAAAGTTGATTTTGGTTAGCTATTCCAGATAAAATTTTAGATAAGCTGCTGTAAGTGGTCTAAGGATCTAAGTTGTATTGGTTGATTCTCATATATGATTATAAGACCTCTTTAAAAAAAAAAAATAATAATAATAATAATTTTGAATTCAAACCTTAATTCTATAGTTTATTTTTATTTTAATTAAATATATATTATAAGCAGTAAATCTCACTTGTCAAGAAAAAGTTTGACGTCGTGTTTAAGCTTTGGGGATATATTAAACAAAAAAAAGATATGTAATGGTCCATCGACATAAATCCCTAACATTTGGGAGTTCCACCCCTGCTCTTATGGAATTCAGATAGTATGCAACACGTAGTTGTATGGATAATAGGCACGGCACTTAAATCAGTATAGTAATTTAAAGCTTGTAGGTCCGAGGCCGACGTCAATAATGGCGCCTGTGAGAACCACAGGCGGTGTTGTTGCTGCTGCTGTAATCTCCATCTTCTTCGCCATGCTCTCTCACTTGCTCAGCTCCAAAAGGACCATCTTGCGCCTCTCAAAGAAGAAGGAAAAGAAGCCCAGAAATGGGCTTATTGATGCCATTGGCAACACCCCCTTGATTCGCATCAACAGCCTCTCTGAAGCCACTGGTTGCGAAGTATGCGATATAGCTATCGAGTTTTCAATTTTCCTTCGATCTTATCATCTGGGATTTCTTTGATTTTCGTTTGTATTTATTTTTTATTATACAGGTCTCGTTTAATTTTCGTTTCGATATCATTTTTATGTGCCAAAGATTACAGGAAGGAAACAGATTAGCTTTTTTGTTTTTCTTGTTTGATTTGTTTGCTTTTTTTTTTTTTTTTGTTTGTGGGGTTGTTCAGATTCTTGGCAAGTGCGAGTTTTTGAATCCAGGAGGGAGTGTGAAAGATAGAGTTGCCGTGAAAATTATTGAAGAGGTAAATTTTTTTTTGATGAAATTTGAAGAGGTAAATTACTATTACTTTTGATTCTTTGTTTAGATGTTGGAAAAATAGGAAAAAGAAAAAGAAAGTTGACCATTTGGTCTTCAACAAACTAGAATCTGCGGCCAACTAGGCTTAATGTAAGTGTTTGGCTTAGTTGAGAATATTCTGAATACTTTCTTTTTACAAAACCATCGGGCAGAAATTAGATTGCTTTTTCTTTCCTGTATCCAAAGTTGAAGAAGAGGCTATTTCAATTACTCTCTTGCTTGAATTGGTAATAGTACGAATCTCGAAATTGTTTTTTGCAGGCTAGTTTTTATGCTGTCTTAATTGGTTGAAGTAGTATTTTTCTTTGTGAATTATGGAATAATGCTAAATATAAGTGAAAGCTCTAGTAATTAATGAATAGTTAATGATATCAATGCCTAGTTGTATGGTACCATAGGAAATGATTATATTTTGGAAAGAGTAATGCTATATACCACATTTTTATCTCACAATGCTGATGTGGCAATCTCAATCAACCCTTTGAATTTATTTTATTTTATTTTTTTCAATGACTGATTCAAGAGTTGATTGGGATTGTCACGTTAGTATTTTAAGATAAAAATATGGTTTCTAGCCTAAGATGTTGTGTTTGTTGATCATTAGTGTTGGTTTTATTTTATTATTCCTTCCAATTTGTGGCTCTATGCAGGCTTTGGAATCTGGGGAGCTAGCTCAAGGTGGAGTTGTTACTGAGGGGAGCGCTGGGAGCACTGCCATCAGCCTTGCTACAGTTGCTCCTGCCTATGGTTGCAAATGCCATGTGGTTATCCCTGATGACGTTGCTATGGAGAAGGTATATATAGAATGTATCTTCAATGGGCAGAGTTCCTTGACCAGTTACTTTCTCTTGTTCCTGCTACAACCTTCAAGATTTCATTTGTATTATTGACTTGTGTGGTAATATCTGCATCATAGTCTTGATAGCAGCACTGTATATATAGGTGTATTTGAAATAAATAATCTTCCTTGAACAATGGTGATCAGGCCTTGCTTCCAGTTCCACGTGTTAAAATCGTTTCGTTCTCTTACCATCTTGCGCAAGAATATCTGCAACATAGGCAATTTAGTGGGTTATAATTGGGCTGGAAGCAAGATGAAGAAAGAATTTTCTTCTATTCATCTCTAGACATATTATAGTAGCCACTTATCCACATATGTTTTAAAAGGTAGCAGTCCAGTGGGTTGTAGGTCTCTGAACAGTGAAGCATTTTTAGATTTTGTGAAGAATGTTAGCCTGGTGCAGAAAAGTTGTAGAATATCAATGACTACCTGCTTGACTACTCTAGTATTATGTAGCTTTCTTTTGCCACTCTTTGATGAACTGCAACATACTTAATTTTGTTTCTGTTTTGCAAACTTATCTCAGTCTCAAATACTTGAAGCCCTTGGAGCTACTGTTGAAAGGGTAAGACCCGTGTCAATTACACACAGAGACCACTATGTCAATATTGCACGGAGAAGAGCACTGGAAGCAAATGAGGTGGCATCAAAGCATAGGAAATCTGATCAAATGGATTGCAAACCCCTAAAGCAAATCAATGGTTACACATCCGGTGAAGAGAAACAAAGTTCAGCTTTATCGAATAATTGTCGAGGTGGCTTCTTTGCTGATCAGTTTGAAAATCTTGCAAACTTTCGAGCACACTATGAGGGTACCGGGCCTGAGATTTTGGAACAGGCTGGTGGTAATTTAGATGCTTTTGTAGCGGCTGCAGGCACAGGAGGTACTGTGGCTGGTGTTTCCAAGTTTCTCCAGGTCAATTTCTTTTCTCCCCCCCCCCCCCCCCAGTTAATTGTATTATGTTATTATTCAATAATTCCCTTATTACATCTATTCAACAGGAAAAATTTCCAAACATCAAGTCCTTCCTGGTAGATCCTCCTGGTTCTGGTTTGTTCAATAAGGTAACAAGAGGGGTGATGTACACTAAAGAGGAGGCTGAAGGGCGCAGATTAAAGAATCCGTTTGACACAATAACAGAAGGAATTGGAATCAACAGGTTGACACAGAATTTCTTGATGGCAAAACTTGATGGGGCTTTTAGAGGCACAGACATGGAGGCTGTTGAAATGTCTAGGTCAGTGATATGGTTTGCTGACTGGTCAAAATCAAACTAACGAGAACAAAATTGTGCCAATTCTACCACCGGGTGTTGCTTTGCAGATCTTACTGTACTGTGCTCTAATTTAACTTTTAGAATTAAAATTTTAATATTTATCAGATGATGAAACATAAAAATATCCCTTCTTTCACTCATTCACTTGGCTACAAAACAAACTAATCTTTGTGAATTTTTGCTATGTCTGCTTGAACTTCTATCAGGTTTCTTTTGAAGAATGATGGGCTCTTTCTTGGAAGTTCTTCGGCTATGAATTGTGTTGGAGCTGTCAGAGTGGCACAGTCCATCGGCCCTGGTCACACTATTGTGACTATTCTTTGTGACAGTGGGATGAGGCACCTGAGCAAGTTTTACAATGACGAGTATCTGTCTCAGCATGGTTTGACACCCAAGGCAAAAGGATTAGAGTTTTTGGGCATCAAATGAGTTAGTGTGACCTAGAGTTTTGACCTCGATGTTTCTTATCACTTCCATCCAAAGTTTGACCAGCCCTATGCAGCTGTATTTCTCCATCAAAGTTCTATATTTGGAAGAGTAATATTATTCATCACATTAGATTTTCAAACTAGTTTTACACCGGTGGATATATCGTGTTTTCAGTGGCTAACACTTTTTTTTTTTTTTTAAGTGACATGCATGAAAAGCACACTTAAAATACGATACATCAATCCGGTGTAAAGCTAATGTAAAAATTTACTACGAAGAGTTGTATTACTCTTATTAGTTGATGGTGAAAGTATCATCACTTATCTCTCTGGGAATTTTTCATCTGAGTTTTTTAGGATGACAACTTGCTGGACCAGTAACACGAGCAGGATTAGGCACATTTCTCTGTTAGGATAAGGACATTATTTATTTCATTCTTTTCTGGACAACAAT